>NW_010561019.1:0-8068 GCF_000687285.1 Phaethon lepturus | reverse complement strand
AGGGAAAGACCTGAGAACTGTTCACATAAGCACGATCATCACCACCATCATCCCTACCAACAACACCCATGCCACTGAAGCAGTGCTACTGCACGACTACAAAGGCAGCCTGCAGCTTTCAAGTATATACATACTACGGAGTGTGAGAGTGACTCCCAGCTGTGTACTGGAAGCAACTGAAGAGTAAATATATATGTAGAGCAAAAAAAATTTAAAAAGCCATATGACCTTATATACATCCATACACGCTCAGGCCCTACTGCTGTTGATGCTCATTAGCCCCTCCTCAAACATACATACACACAATTCACCACAGACTTTCTAATTAGTTGAAGAAAAGAAAAATCAATAAGAAAGAAATTAAAGTTACAAATCTAACCGAAGTCAGTCACACACCCAGGGAAAATTTGTTCCTGGGGTAAAGTTTATCTAGTGTCATAATTTTATTGAAATCCTATATCTTCCTATTGACTTTTATCGTTTCAAGCTGGATGCCAGAGTTATCATTATTAGAGTCTCAGTGTTGCTTGCAGGCCCGAGGTTTGAGTTGTTGGGGTTTTTTTTCCTTTTATAAACAAGCTGTAATTGTCTGGTTTATTGATCAATAAATCTTTCAACTGCCTCTCTTCACCCAGCTTATGTTCTGTAAGTCTCCTGCACCATTCTCTGAAAGAAAATATAGGGTTGTTGTTTTTTAACGAACAGATTGTTTTGTCATTAGCAATGAAAGAGCAGGAATTGTGCCGGTCGGTTCCAATAATGGCTTTTTAATGACAGATTCTAGTCACAATAAAATCTGCTTTATTTCCACACGAGTGAACTTCAGCTATTAATCTACAACCCAAACACACAGCTCACTTGCTCTCTCTTTTCTGCACGGGTTAGAGCCTGGCAGAGAAGACAGACTTTGTAAAGTGGAATGATGATGATATTTCCCACTCGGTGCTTTTTTGATGGTACAGAAATATTTCTGTTCCTAGTGTTAGATGAGTTTTTTGTTTAATTAATGATAATTTTTGGAGAATGTTAATAGACTGCTTCATTATAGGAAATCAGTGGCAAGATTTCCCCCTCCTCTTCCTCTCCAGACTCCCAACTCCAAATTAGTTGTAGTAAGAGAAAATTTTGAGACTGAAGAAAGAATATGGCGCTTCAACATCAAACAGCTGCTATTTGCAATCAGGTATAATTTAGCTAACTATTCCTTGTAAAAACACAAATAAAAGAGAAAGATGACTGTTAAAAGCAGTCTATGCTTTCTTGCTTTAAGCTATACAAATACATACATAGAAAAAGGGAGATGGTAACTGGGCCTTGACCAGATGTTTAACATTAGTAAAATCAGCAACGTGAGGTGTGGGAACATAAGCCAGAATATGGTCAGAAATAACTGAAGAATACTATTGACAAAATGTATCCTTAGGATACTTGAAATATTAGTCACAGCAATCTCTGATCCATGAGCAGCTATCTTTGATGAACTCAGAAACACAGAATCACTAAGGTTGGAAAGGACCTTCAAGATCATCAAGTCCAACCATTAATCCAGCGCCACCATGTTCCCTAAACCATGTCCTGAAGCGCCACATCCACACGTTTCTTGAACACTTCCAGAGATGGCGACTCCACCACCTCCCTGGGCAGCCTGTTCCAATGCCTGACCACCCTCTTGGTGAAGAAATTTTTCCTAATATCCAATCTAAACCTCCCCTGGCACAACTTGAGGCCATTTCCTCTCATCCCATCGCTGGTTACTTGGGAGAAGAGACCAACACCCACCTCACCACAGCCCCCTTTCAGGTAGTTGTAGAGAGCGATGAGGGCTCCCCTCAGCCTCCTCTTCTCCAGACTAAACAACCCCCGTTCCCTCAGCCACTCCTCATAAGACTTGTGCTCCAGACTCATGAATGGCAGGACAGGTCCTGAAAATAGGACAGAGGAACAGATCCAACTCTTTAAAAGAAAGATGGGTGAGGAGATACGGACTCTGACAATTATAAATCACTTCAACATTTTGGTATCTCATAACATACTTGAAGAAAACATTAACAATGCAATTGCAAGCAGCTAGAGAAGAATTAGGGACAAGAAACAATCAACTGAGCGTTAATTTGAATAATATCAAACCAGTCTAATTTCCTTCTTTGACAGGTAACTTGTCTACTGAATAAAGGCAAACAATAAATATGATAAATCTCAACTTCAGTGATGTGTTTATCAAAAAGGAAGATTACAATTCAACATCATCTCTGTAATTTAGAGAAATGAATTTGTATTAAGGTGATGAAATTCATGAAAGCAAAGCACAGAGTCCTGCATGTTGTACAGCAACACAGACACCCCGTACCGTTAACAGGCTGCAGCGTCAGCTGGCATCTACCCCTTCTCAAAGCTGCCCATCTGCACATACCTCACATCAAACACGCACAGCCCACTTCAAGCTCGCCGGCATAGGGGCAGCTGCCCTATACACCATGGAAAAGCATTAGCTGGGGAACGTACAGGTGACTACTGACAATTAACAGGTTCTGCCCCAATCTGATGGCTGGAGGAACTGATAAAGAGTCGATACTTGTCAAGCCTTACTTTGTAATTAGGCTTCTCTCTTCAAAGACTACGTTCACATCCCATTGCCTTACAGAAAATGAGGGGGAAAAAAAAGTAAAAACAAAGTGACAGCAGGACCCAAGAAACAGGAGTCTGAAGGCAGAGCGGTGGCTAAAAGCACATTCGGTCAGACTTTGCAATTATGGTAACACATCTAAGTGAGCTACATCCCCTCAGCTCCTGACCCTCTTGAGGCACTGCTAACAAGAGCTAATCGAGTCTTCCAGAACAGACAAAAGAAAGCCACGAGTTCTATGCCAAACAAAACCAGCAAAAATTAAATTACCAGAAACTTTTCAAATCCTCCTTGCCTACAGCAGCCTTTACTATCACCATAAGGCAAATGGTTCCCCTTTCTCTTACCACCCCTAGCTCTTGTACTAATCATCTTTAAACCAAAATTTTCTATTCCCAAACCTCCAAATAGTTTCCTTCTCAGCTACAGCCATTTCCCAACATTTCTCTCTGTGGCTGACCTATTTTCACATTACTTTGCAAATTAGAAGTGACTGCAGACACATATGTATATACACACCATTGACTTTCTACTCAAGACCTCAATTAAAGCAGCATTTTCAAAAAAGTCTGTTAACTCCATAAAAACAAAAACATCCAGCAGATTTCACTACCCTTGCACTGACAAGAAGAATGTTACAGAATGTGTTTTCAAAATATTCTTACCGCTCAAATGTGACTTTCTGTATATCAGCCTTCTGCTTGCATTTTTGCCCCTCAAGCCAATATAAGGCTATCACAGGAGTCAGAAGATGGATTTAACCTATAAAGAAGCCCTTCAGACACACTGCACCTTACAAGCAAGGCTTCTTCAACAAAAATAAACAAAGTATCTCCATCCCTGCCTAACCTGAATAACAGAGAGGTCAGAAAGACTGATGTACTCTATAACCACAAGCACACAGCACACCAGGAATTAGGCATCCCCATCTCTCCCATAATTTTTCTACAATTGATGGCTTCCATCACTTTTTCTGACAGCGGAGACATTTTCTTACTAGGAAAGGTACTGTGCCATTAAGGTTGATCACCAACTTTCCACCCAAGGTGGAAGTCTGGAGAGAGCCACTGGGGCAACTGCAGTAAGAAGAGGACACAACCAGGCAGAGAGCCTGAGAAAGACGATCAAAGGCTAATTTTAGGTGCCAGAACAAGGCATTCAGATACTCTTAGCTTCCCAACCACCATTTCTTAAATGTTAGAGAGATTCCGCAATCTGACTCCTCTTTTGGCAAACATTCATCAGGCAGTTTTAAATGTATATCTACAAATACCTGTGTATCTTACACACTTTTACATTCCGCAAGTTTTTCTCCAGATTTATAGTTTCTCCTTTCTATCTCTTGTCCCTCACTTCCAACGTTTCTCTACAGAGAGCTCACCTTGCTTATATCCTGGCAATGGACCAAAGCAAATAAATTCACTGTAACTCTTTTAATCTGTCGCTGATAAATCCCCTGCTTGCTTACTTTCTTCTGGAAAATCATCCATGGTCTCTAAAAGCCTCGTTTTGCTTATAGCACATACATATGCCAGCTGACGAAAAATCATACAACTGACACTGCAGCAAACTAAATATTATCTGACTAAAATACCCCTGGGGTCCTCTTGCTTCACAGTGAGTTTAACATGTTTAGTTATGTTTCCTAACCTCCTGCTGCTGTGAAGTAATTTTATGATTTTTCCTCATCTAACTCCCTTCTACCAGAACGCTCACCACTGCCTATCTCCAGCACAAGCTTGCTTTTCTACCTCCGTGTATTTCTCATCTCTTCATTCAAAAAACCCCTCTTCTTTCTACCATTTCTCTTAGCCCCACTGTCAAGCAGTGGCAATCTTACACAAGTGTGAAGGTGCCTTATTCACCTGCCTCAGCGTAGGTCCACTTTCCATCTGACACCAGTATCTGACACCGTATGCACAGTTAACATGTGAAAAATGTTCATTTCTTTAGAAAAAAACAAAATTAATACCATACCTTCTTCAACCTAGCCACTAGATTAAGCATTGCTGGCAGAAGGCAGGCATACAGCTGCCAAGGAAATGTATTCATCATTACTTACTGGCAATAGGAAACTAATATTTTATTCATCTATAAAAAAAAAAAGAGAGAGAAAAAAGGAAAAAAAGAAAACAACTTATTCAACCCTGAAAAGAAAGTTTTTGTGAGGGTGCATCAGATTCTTCTATTCTGCCACTGTCTACAGCACATAAAAATCCAGCCCTATGTTCACTCCTTACTCGGATTATTTTTTCCTCCTGCCTACTAAATAACACAGATACTGGCCTCTAAATCTCTTAACAGCCAGTTTCCTGCAGCTTTAACTGCTTAAATATCATTAACTTTGGAGAAGAATAAACTGAACTGTACTCTAAGCCGGTGCAGTTATCTCTGAGAAAATAAAGGAGGAGGAATCGCACCACCATCCCAGCTCGGCTCCTGGGGTATTCAGGCTACAGCAGAACTGAAGCAGGAAGACAAACCTCTCGCATCAGATTTTGAGAGGACAGAAAAATTTTACTTAATTCATAAAACATTCCCTCTACTACCTCCAGGGTATAAAAGATCAGTGACTTCAATAAGAGTTTTAGAAATCATACATCAAGTTATCTCCTAGGTCACCCATAGCATATCTGCATTATGTTTAAAGGATCCTTGTGGGCAGAGTGGACACAGCTCCTCAGCCTCGCAGCCCAGCGATGCCTCCTTCGGAAGAGGACACAGAGAAGACTACAAAGTCTTGCGTATCTGCTGCAATAGGACTGTTGCAGGCAACCAGACTGCTGCAGGCAGCCAAGTTAAGTAACGTACACCTTCACACACGTGAAGTCTACACACACCCACAGCACCTACACTGCAGATCATCACGTCATGTCTGATCAAATTTGCAAGCCATAGGCTTCAATGCAGATATACAAAAGGCCTTTCTGCGCACTGTACTTTGCGATTGAAATGTTTCACTTATCTACAACAACTGCCCGAAACTTCCTTCAGTTACTGTGCCAAAATTACTAGGGAACTAGCCCATAGTATTCATACATCCACCCTGACGCGAAATACAGGGGATAAAAAAAAACCCAACACAAAACGCAGTGCCTATCCAGCCCCGACGCTCAAGTTCTTGACCAAAAACCATAAAGCATTTTGTTAAGTACTGGAGGCACAGTGTGCAACTTCCATACTACGTAAGCCATCTACAAGGGAAAAGAATACATAAACATTTTCTTCTTGAAATGGTAATAACCATAAAGGGTCATTTTTCACCCAAGCCGCGCTCCCAACAGCAAGACTAGGCTAGCTTAAGGCACAGTTTATTAATCACACTCAACGATTTATCTAGGGCAAAGCAACAAGATGACATTACTTCGAACTAAAATTCGATGATTTACTTGGGTGTGGTCAAAATACTAACTTCAGATTACACAACACACATTTCACATTACCCACATGATGTGGGTCACAAGCTTGCAAATATGAATGAAAAATCATTTTAACACTTTGAGTATATAAGCCAACTAAGAAGGTTAAAAACACAAACTGCACCAAGCAACACTTCCTCAGCTTTTTTCCAGATCAGTTTACTCTCCCAACCCAGAGCACAGTTCAGACAACACCCAGGCCAACATGTCTCATCAGCTTAATGAGGCGCCATCTTCAGGGTTTGCTCTCAGACAGCAAGTAAACACCATGAAGCTCAGCTACTCTTTAACCTTGTGAACTGCACTTCTGAAAGAGTTTGCGGCATTTAAAAAAGAAAATGTGCCACCTCAGTGCTCTGGATTGCAGCTTCTTGAGCAGAGGTTTGTCATATGCTGGCACTCGAATCCCATATAAATGTCAGTACAGGCTGGCAGAAAAGACCGTAAAACCACCCCTCTGTGTCTGGGATCCCCTTCCTCTTGAGACCCAGATACGGTGAAGAACAAAATCAGATGCTTAAGAACCAGATCAAGCAGGTACAAGATTATGGTGCTTTACCACCATTCTAGTCACACCTTCACCTTGGGCTTCCCAACTCTAAAAAAAAAAAACCCCAGATATTTCATAAATAGTTTTGGAAAACAAGCTCATGTTGACAACTCCTCCAGATATTTTTATCGATCATATAAATATCCAGTCTCTTTCTGAACCCGGTAATTTCCTGACCTTGGTAGTTTTCTAATCCCACTGCTTTTTTCATTGCTTGAAAATGTATTTTCTTTTATCAGTTTTTAATTTTACACCTTTCAGCTTCACTGAACACCTTTCTTTGTTCTTGCATTGCACAGACAGGGGAAAAAAACGGTTCCCCAAACAACTTCTCTAAACCTTCATTCATTAGACTGTGCTTTCAACTTGTCACCTCTTAGTCAACTACTTTTTCACTGTAAACACATCCAATCTTTGCCGTTTTCCAGCGTAAATGCTTTCCCAGTCTTTCACACCCTCATCACCTGTTTCTGACTGCTGCTCTCATTCTGCAGCACCCTCAGCTGAAGTGGGCTGATGAGGTATAAATGAAGAGAGGCAGAGAAGATGCACCACAAGTCAGTGGTCCCATGTCTGTCCCCCACCATGAGTAATGGGTACACCCTCACCCAGCTCCTGCCTTGCTAAAGAGCTCATGATCCCAACATCTCCTGCTCATCAAACTCTTTCACATACAAGTTACCCACCAACCCCATTCCAACAGCATGTCATAGAATCACAGAATCAGTACAGTTGGAAAAGACCTTGAAGATCATCAAGTCCAACCATCAACCCAACACCACCATGCCCACTAAACCATGTCCTGAAGTGTGACATCCACATGTTTTTTGAACACTTCCAGTGATGGTGACTCAACCACCTCCCTGGGCAGCCTGTTCCAAAGTTTGACCACTCCTTCTGTAAAGAAATTTTTCCTAACGTCCAGTCTAAACCTCCCCTGTCGCAACTTGAGGCCATTTCCTCTCATCCTATTGCTAGCTACTTGGGCCAAGAGATCAACACCCACGTCGCCACAACCCCCTTTCAGGTAGTTGTAGAGAGCGATGAAGTCTCCCCTCACCCTCCTCTGCTCCAGACTAAACAACCCCAGTTCCCTCAGCAGCTCCTCGTAAGACTTGTTCTCCAAATCCCTCACCAGCTTTGCTGCCCTTCTTTGGACACACTCCAGCACCTCAATGTCCTTCTTAGAGTGAGAGGCCCAACACTGAACACAGGGCAGCCTCAGAAGTGCTGAGTACAGAGGCACGATCACTTCCCTACTCCTGTTGGCTGCACTATTTTCATCAAGGTCCTCATTTGCCTGGCCCTCAAGTTCCAAAACCCCACATCTTTTGCGTGTCAGGGCAGCGGACAGTGCACCTGGGACACGGTGAGGGAGGCTGGGAGGAGGTTTGCCTGCCACCCCAAGCAGGACCTGTTTCCATTCCCCCTGGGCTCTTAGGCCTTCTCCTTCTGCCCGGCAGCAGGAGGGCAGGG
>NW_010561018.1:64729-71098 GCF_000687285.1 Phaethon lepturus | reverse complement strand
GGTATATTATTATCCTGTTGCAAATTTATGCTAAGTAGGTAGCAGAGTCTCCACATGTGTAGATGGAAAGAGAAGAATTAAAATAAATGAATAACATTAATGTCAGATTATCTGCCTCAATTATTTCCAGACTTCACTGCAATTGGGAGAAATAAAGCACCATGATGAACATCACCTTTTGCTTTTAATTGAGCTTAGTTCCTGTGGGGCAAGAAAGGTTACAGAATTTCACAAGGACCACACATGCTGTGGTCCACTCTGCATCCCTGTCTTTACCCCTCTGAAGAGTGCAGGTGCAGTTACATAGTAAAACTATTTTCAGCAGTGAAGTTTGGAGACAAAACAAAGTACATTTCTGTTGTTCCACACTGTAAATCAGTATATTCATCTCTGTACAGACTTTCAAACTGCAGCTAGACCTATTAATGGGAAAGAGACCTACTTACTTCTGGGCTGACAAGCAGAATAATTTGGTGATCCTAATCCAGTTCCCCACTGGCAATTTGCCACATCAGAGAAAACACTATCACAACTGAAATTAATTGGCAGCCCTAGCAGGGAGGCCAGTGGGTTATGCAGACTAAATCTGTGCAGGTCAACTTCTGATCTCTTCTGAGGCATGTTGGCTAGACAGCATGATGGGAAGCTCGGAGCATTTCCGCCAGCTTTGTAGCTGTTCTAAGTGGAAAATATATTCCCAGACATGAATACTGATGCTATGATTCTTTATTTCTTGATGTGTTTTTGTGAATCTTCAAATCATATGTCAAATATAATTTTAAAGCCTTAATCTTCATCAGGGTTTACAATTAACCTCCTTATTCTTGCCTGGCATTTCGCTTTTTGCCATTCCCAGATAGCAAGTGTTTAACAAACATTGTAGAAATTGCATCTGGGTCCTTCATAGCTCTGATGTGAGGTCAGCCCTGGCTGAACATCACCTATGATAAATTCACTCTAACCTGCAGATTCTCACAGAATCATTAAGATTGGGAAAGACCTTCAAGATCATCAAGTCCAACCATCAACCCAACACCACCATGTCCACCAAACCATGTCCTAAAGTGCCACGTCCACAGGTTTTTTTGAATACTTCCAGTGATGGTGACTCCACCACTTCCCTGGGCAGCGTGTTCCAATGCTTGATCACTCTCTTAGTAAAGAAATATTTCCTAATATCTAGTCTAAACCTCCCCTGGCGTAACTTGAGGCCATTTCCTCTTGCTCTATTGCTAGTTACTTGGGAGAAGAGACCAACACCCTCTCTCGTTTCTATTTGTTCATTTTCCCTGATTAATTTTAATTAAATACTAGTTTAAGAACTCTTCACAGTTCCCTCATGTGGAGTGAAAAATCATCAGAGGATGGAATGCAGGTAAAAGTAAAATGTAGGTGTTTCTTTTTGTTTTATACTAATCTTCCAGGCAGCCTTAGAGTGCACTCCACATGTGTGCATTACAGGAGAGAAAGAGGCATTTAAAGTCTAAAGTATCTCTTTGAGAAAAGCTGCAACAACCCTATGTTAACTAGTGCTCAGTACAAAAGCACTGCCAAGCTGGCCTGCAGAGTTGCTAAGAAACAAAAATAAAAATCCCCACTTTGTAAAGCACAGCGATATCATGAGCATGACAGATTTTTGCTGCTATTCCTCTTTTTTTAACTTTTTTTGGTGATGGTTAAGCAAGGTTGTGGAGGATGGAGGGAGGAGAGAGGCTGCACAGAAGAGTTTGAAGGAAGCACTAGGAAGCTGATCTCTGTCCCCACGTCTGTAGTCCTACCTTGTGTTGCAGGCTTACTGCAAGTAGTTCTAACTAAAAAAAGAGTTAGTTTTCAACTTTAGGACAACAGGATACTTCCCTGCTCTTACCCAGCTTGTATTCCAAGAAACATGGAGGCTGCTGGCAGGGGAGTTAGTGAAGCTTGTAGCAGGGAAGAGCTTGCCTGCAACTCAGGGAGGCTATGTGGACTAAATGGATGGGCTTTGTGTAGTTCCATATCAGCTTATACTAGTTTAAGTCTGGGATTTTTGGTTCTGCTTTTTCTTTTAGTTCTTGCCATACACTCCAGTCCTCTCTCAAATGATGTGGGTTTTTTTTTCTACTATAGAGTTAGCTGGTTCAGGGAGCTGACCTGCCTGAAAAGGCTTTTGTAGGCTTAATTTTGAACTAAATTAGCTGCTGCTGAGAACTAATACTGGCACAAGAAAGGGTAGCGCTACCACAGACTAAATGCACGGAACTACATCTTCAGAACAAAGGACTGTTGTGCTTGTAAAGGACCAACCTTGTGAAAACAAGGTGTCAGAAAGAAGAAACAAGAACTGATCTTGTTGTGGAGTTGATCATAACAGATAATGAAGAGAAAAGGTAGATAAGGACTATCATTGTCTGAATAAGAAGAACACAAACAATGAAAGAGATACTACGTCCAAGAATAATGAAGCATTTGATAAGGGCGTTGAGAAGTATAGCAATCCCCTGACAGAATGAATTCTTCTAAAATATATTATTTATGAAGTAGAATATTGAATAGATATCTGCATAAAGAACATAGAACTCCAGCACTGGAGTTACCGATTTCTGAAATTAGAGATGAAATACAGATGGGTTACAGCTATGCTGTAACAACTTAGGCTATGCTCAGCATGCATGGCTCCTCCATATTGCAGTGAACTTGCAAAAATACTGAACATTTTTCCCATTTGTGCTCCCTGGTTTGCTTATGCAGAGCCTCAGGTGTGGATAAGCGTTGCAACAGTCAGTGAATCTGGCTTTGGGGCCACTCAAAAAAAAAAAAAAATCAGAAAAAACCCCAGATACAACATCAGAGAAATGCTCAGGTCTTTAGGAGATAGATTGACATTTGACTGCTATGAATGCAAGACAAGTGTACCAGATCAACATGTAAGAAGCTAAGAATGGGAAAGAAAGAAGACAGTGGAGTTTTGGTTTAACTTTAGTTGCCTGTGGTATAAACAATAGCATCCCAGTTGGTCACCCAAACTTGTGAGCTCAAGGAAATTCTGCTGGAGAGAAATGACGTTACATGTAGTTTGTCACTTCCTAGGGCAGGTAGCTAAAACAGATCAGCTGAATTATGTTCACCAAGTTCCTTTTTCACTATTAATCGAGTAGCCTGTCATGACCACCAGAAATGCTGACATCTGTGTTGTAGATGGAGGCTAAAATACATAGAGCCATGACTTCTGTGTTCTTAGTTAAGACTATAACCTTTGCCCTGTGCTGGGAAAGACGAGCAGAATCACAGTATAACAGAATCATTAAGGTTGGAAAAGACTTTTCAGATCATCAAGTCCAACCATTATCCCAACACCACCATACCCACTAAGCCAGGTCCTGAAGTGCCATGTCTACACGTTTTTTGAACACTGCTAGTGATGGTATCTCCACCACCTCCCTGGGCAGTCTGTTCCAATGCTTGACTACTCTCTCAGTAAAGGAATATTGCCTAATATCCAGTCTAAACCTCTCCTGGCACAGCTTGACGCCATTTCCTCTCATTCTATCACTGATTACTTGGGAGAAGAGACCAACAGCCACCTTACCACAACCCCCTTTCAGATAGTTGTAGAGAGTGATAAGGTCCCCTCAACCTTCTCTTCTCCAGACTAAACAACTCCAGTTCCCTCAGCCGCTTCTCCTAAGATTTGTTCTCCAGACCTCTCATCAGCTTCATTGCCCTTCTCTGGACACGCTCCAGCACTTCAACGTCCTTCTTGTAGTGAAGGGCCCAAAACTGAACACAGTATTTGAGGTACAGCCTTGCCAGTGTCAATTAGAGGGGATCAATCATTTCCCTAGTCCTGCTGGCCATGCTATCTCTGATACAAGCCAGGATGCTGTTGACCTTCTTGGCCACCTGGGCACACCACCAGTTCATATCCAGCCAGCTGTCAACCAACACACCAAGGTCCTTTTCCTCTGGGCAGCTCTTCAGCCACTCCTCCCCAAGCCTGTAGCACTGCCTGGGGTTGTTATGAGCCAAATGCAGGACCCAGCACTTAGCCTTGTTGAATCTCATAGAAATGGCCTCGGCCCATCCAGCCAGCCTGTGCAGATCCCTCTGCAGAGCCTTCCTAGCCTTGAGCAGATCAAGGCTCCCACACAACTTGTTGTCGTCTGCAGACTTTCTGAGGGAGCACTGAATCCTCTCATCCAGATCATTGATAAAGATATTAAACAAGACCGGCCCCAAAACAGAGCCCTGAGGAATACCGCTTGTGATCGGCTGCCAGCTGGATTGAACTCCATTCACCACAACTCTCTGGGCTCGGTCATCCATCCAGATTTTTATGCAGCAAAGAACACACCTGTCTAAGCCATGAGCCAACAGTTTCTCGAGGAGAATGCTGTGGGAAAACAGTCAAAGTCTTTACTAAAGTCGAGGTAGACAACATCCACAGCCTTTCCCTCATCCACTAGGTGGGTCACGTGGTCATAGAAGGAGAACAGTTTGGTCAAGCAGGACCTGCGTTTCATGAACCCATGCTGGCTGGGCCTGATCCCTTGATTGTCCTGCACATGCCCTGTGAGCACCCTCAAGATGAACCTCTCCATAATCTTTCCCAGTACTGAGGTCAGGCTGACAGGCCTGTAGTTCCCTGGATCCTCCTCTGGACCTTCTTGTACATGGGCGTCACATTGGCAAGCATCCAGTCGTCTGGGACCTCTCCTGTTAACCAGGACTGTTGATAAATGATGGCAGTTACACTGAGTGTGGAAATAGATTTACTCTAAGTCTGGATACTGTAGCCATCCAGCCTAAGAAAAACTAGGTACCAGAATCCACCTGGTGATGTGGAAGCTTACAATGAGGATGAGACCTATAATACGATTTTAGCAGACACAGACATTCTCAGTAGATACACTGGTCAGAAAGTGCTGCCAGGCATTCAGCTGCCATATGTGCAGCAAGTCTATTTGATCAATGACCAATTCCATTTCAGATGGATTGTGGTGCCAGCTGCAATATAATCAGCAATACTGATAAGCAGCAATATTGGATTGGAGAATGTCACCAAATGCTCGTGTTGTGGTAACAGAACTATTTAATAGCTAGTGGGCAATTGCAGACTGTTGAGAAGAAACCCACTAACCGTGAGACACAATTGCTTGGAGTTCATCGTAGCAGGCAGAGTAAACCTTGCACGTGGTTGCAGTGTTGCATGAGCATATTCACAAGAAGACAGGAGGGAGGACTCGTCATGGGTTCTTCCTGCCCTTCTCACCCCTCTAAGGATGTGTTTCTAAGAGCAAACTTGAAGCAGAATCAAGTCAAAAAAGAATCCATTGTGAAGTCCATGAAACTATTGAAATGCAGGTGGCCATGAGGTGTAGTAATACCCCTGTAGGCAGAATCATTATATTCACTAAAATTAGAAAAACAGATTTGCAGCCAAATACTTATTTAAAAACTTATACGTAAATGGAGAATCAGCCATTTTAACCATCTGAGGACAAACTGATTTCCCCAAGGCAGTCTTTCCAGACTGTGGTGCAAGGACTGTGTCCTGCCAGACAGAATGAGAGGACTCACCAGACTAGTTGACTGCCTTTGTCTCGCCTTTTGGTAGACATTTCTGGGAGTAAATACTTAAGGGCATTAGGGCTTGAAAGATTTTTTATTATTGATATATGCAGACAATAGAGGAGCTCCAAGACATCTGAATGGCACCTATTTAGAGAAATGGCACTGAATTACTATTTTTGTCGAAAACAAAGAAAGCCTAGAGAAAAATCCCCAAATCATACCCTAGAAATGCCTCTTCATATTGAGTGTAGCAAAGATGTAGCCAACTATCTCCCTTTCATTGCAAACTCAGCTTTACAGTATATCTAAGTGAGATGAAACCTGCCCCAAGACAGGGAAATTGGGCCAGGCAGACAAGCTGAAGATGAAGATGACAGAAGAAAGCCTATACTGAAATGATGCTAACATGTGAAAACTCCAGTAGTCCACAGGAGACTGAGAGCCTGAAGGGACAAGCCCAGACCAAAGGGCAGGAAGGGAACAAGCAGTTTATAGTGTCACCAACTGCCTTTCTAAGTTCTGTACTTTCCTATCAGTATCCAGGAAGCCCTTCAGATTGTTGACTTGCAATAACACAAAAAGACCAGATTCTTGAAAGAGTTAAAAAAAAAAAAAAATTCAGAGTTCCTGCCTGTATCCACTCTCCTTCCTACACTATTAACCCTTTTAGCTACAGGTTTTCTGATGATTTCTCAATATAGAGGAAATCCTTGTGTACTGATCCTTCACTTCTGGTGAATTCTCCATCTATACGGCCATAAAAGTTTTCTGTAATCCACATATGTGTGGATCCTTGCTCTAGTTTTCTCTCTCTTTCCT
>NW_010561018.1:60984-64698 GCF_000687285.1 Phaethon lepturus | reverse complement strand
CCTGCTGAAGTGACAGTGCTATTTTCATGCACTTGTATCTGACTTTTAGGTAATCACCATTATTTTCATGCACTGAGCTATTGCTTTTAGCATCCTTACCATTTACTTAAAAAAGGGGACAGAAGATCTGAGTGGGGAGCAGAAAACATGATATTAGTATTTTGTTCCCTTTGAACAACAGCTTGTGCTCCTCGTCCTTTCCAAGCCATAGTTGCTTTGTTGCCCTTGAGGATTCCTTTCCAAGGACAGGGACTTTCATTCCCTCTAGAGAGATGAATAGCTGTGCTCATGGCTAGGAGTCTCAGCCTTGCATTGGCATGTTCTTCCTCATGGCATCTTTGAACCATTGTGGTTAGTCAATAGACTATCACTGCATCTCATGCTCTAGGAGCAGTCCTAAACCAAGACCAGTGAGACCTGGACCTCCATGAAAACTCACTGTTTTCTGTTTGTACTGAAATGAATAGATTATCCAGTTACTGTTGTGGGACAGCCCCAGTTTTTCTTCTGAATCCTGGAAATCAGTGAAAATCTTACATGCATGTTTAGCCCATGCTTTCTATGGAAAGTGAGGCTCTGTACCACTCAAGTGAGTGGCTGTTCTCTCCTTACATGGACTGACCAGTCATCTTCGTACCTGTACCTGCTCCTGTTGAAGAACTAAAATGCTGAGGTTGTGGTGTGGGTTGTTTGAAGACTCCTAATTACTTGTATTTTTTTAAATTTTATTTTTAGCTTATTTATTGGAATGTAGATTGCCCAATCTAGTTGATGTCTTCCCTTAACAATACACAGCACCTGGAAGGCTAAACTATTTTTTTTTCCAAACATTTCAACAGTCTTTGATACTACTGCCTGGGATTTGGGTAATATGTTGATGGATTCTGGCAAAAGTGGACAAGATTGCATTGGACTGATCATACATCTACTGGTTTTGTACATATTATTTTTTTTGTACATACTTTTTTGTACATACTACTTTTGAAACTGGTGAGTAGGTGTTCCTATAGAGCAGAGCTTGCTTTCTGCTCTGCCAGATACTGAATTTGTGGCCTTATGGGCTGTGTACAAAGTCCTTCTACTTTCATAGGGGAACTGAGCAGACAAGAGAGGGTTGTGTTTTGAACGGCCTTTATGTACTCTGAAAAGAGGCAACTATTGCAGGGGTTTTTTTCATAGAGAACATGTGGTCTGAGACTGTGCAGTTCTGGTGGTAAATATGAAAAATATATTACATGGATTAAGGTAAGAGGAATATTTGGTTGCTGAGATAAATTTAATATTTGTGAAAGGGGGCAAATTGTTGCACCTGGCAGTGAGATCTCCTGTTTGCTGCAGAGGAGAGGTGCTGGGTGGAAATTTCTACCTCCTTTGCAGACCTGCTTGTGTTTCATTTTTGACCTGGAAGAATCAAAGCTAGTAGCCACTGGCTATTTGTTATTTATGTGTTACTTGTTCTTTTATTTCTCCACTGAGGTTGGCAGTTAGGGAAAAAGGTGTTGTAACTGTTATTTGCGGTGTGGACATTCGTCCCTCCCACCTCTTGACAGAGACCCATCACTTCATAACACCTAGGCTGAGAGGTGTAAGTTGCAGCAGATTCTGGAATCTGGAGGTGAAAGCTGCCAAATCACACTAATTGCCAAAGTTTTTGAGATACAGACAGTACATCCTAGCAAACATTCAGCTGGGTTTTCAGAATAACTCAGGTACACCTTTATGCTGAGGCAACAGTTTGAATGCACAAACAGAGTTTCTAGATGAGAATGTCACTGGGTAATTGGGAGAAACATATTCAGGTCAAGTGCCAGACACAGTTATGCAGGATAACAATGTTGGTCCACACAGGCAGCATAGTACTGGAATACTGAAAAAGAACCCAGCAAACAGTGCACATCTTTGAAGGAAGCCATCGGAAGATAATTTTCTGTCTTGCAGACCACGATTGTTGATTATTCGGTTCTGTGATTCTCAGACACAAGCTCTTCACTGACTGGAATTAGATTTATGAAGGCAGTTGCTTTCTCTGCAGCGGTAGCACATGCATGGCATGTTCTGTTTGTCATAGATGCCTGGAGGAGGGACAGCACCTGTGATTGAATGCCTGATGGTATATAGAATAGGATGGATAAACAGGCCACGAAATTGTATTGGATCAATCCTATGCTGCCAATCCCCAACACTCAAAACTTAATCCTCAAGTAGAGATTGTTTTAAAAATTATTATTTTTTTTTCTAAAACAAAGAATTAGTTCCTTTTATTTGCTTACTGGTGCATTAGCAGGCAAAAGTAACTTTTTTTTCCCCCCCTGTGAAACCTGACATTCTCATAAAATCACAAAATCACTAATACTTAATTAAAGTGACAAATATTCTGAGAATCGGCAGGATGAGTGGGCATGACATGATCCCACAGTGCAAAGACTAGAGACACAAAAATCCCGCATGGGTAGAAAAAGCTGCATGAGAAAATTCAGGCTGCAGTTCATGCTCTTTCACTGTTTAATTGTGATTAAAATACAAGAGCCACAAGAGAACAAGCTTGATTCCATTCTGTGTGTGTTAGACTATGGCAGTGCCACCTGCTCAGCATTTTTCTTTCTTAATGCAGCTTTTGTACTGCACCCAAAGCAGAATTACCTGGGGGAGCAGCAGAAAATCTGCAGACAGGGTTGTGAGAGTTGAGGATTAGGCAGCAGGAAATGGCTGATTCACTTTGGCTGCTGAAGACAAGCACTAAAACAAAGCTGGAAGCAGGAGCGGAAAGGATATTTAGGAGGAGTACGAACTGATTCCTACATTATTTACAAAGGGGAAAAAGAATGGATTTTGCCTTGAAAGCTCTGCAGGTTTGGGTGCAGTTGCAGACATAGTTGTCCAAACAGGTAACTTTGGGTCCCAGTGTGGCCTTGAATCAATGAGGTTATCTCAGTTTTTTCAGTGAGGGGAAAATCATCCCACCTGGCACCATTTGCTATACTTTGGTGAATGACTGAGGCCCTGAAGAGAGCAGCTGGGCAATTCATAGATTATTTTCAACATTTATAAACAGTTGTTCTGTTGACATTTTGTTGGCTTCCCCTCTCACCTTTTTTTTTTTTCCTAATTGTGGCTGTATAGCTAAAAAATATTCATGTGCCAAAGGGAAAGCTCTGGCCCCTGAAAAAAAAAAGAGTAATGCCATCATAATTCATTTCTGCTATTTGTTTCTCTCAGATATTATAAGCAAGGCCATACAGCTCATGTCAGTATTTGCTGTTGAGCCTAAATATTTGTCCTCTCTCCAGGTGTTGTCCCCTCCTGAAGACTGACACGTCAGCTCTAAGCAACTGGCAGATTTGCTCATCTGCAGAGATACAAATCTCTTTGCCTGTTCACTGAGTTGTTTCACTAGGGATGCAAATTGGATAACTGCTGATGCAAAAATTGTCGATAGCTGCTTGTCGAAGACCTGCATGCATGATTACACTGTTTTTACAGGCAGAGGTATTAAATATTGGTGCTAGTTTCAGTAAATATGCACACACGGTTTTGAATATAAAATTTATAATTGTGTGCCTCTCTGGTGAGTAGAATGAACTAGATCAAGCACAGCATTTTAAAGCATCCTTTTGCTGTCTTTTCTCCTCAGTACACAGTATATGTGCTTTGACTAAGCCACTGCAGAAATTCCAGCCGCTGAGCAGCTGCATGTATGCTTGAATGAAGTGTGTG
>NW_010561018.1:47141-60953 GCF_000687285.1 Phaethon lepturus | reverse complement strand
CAGCAGGAAGAGATAAAAATAGAGCTTTTTTCTCCTTGTTGTCACGAACTATGTTTCTGCTGGCTACCCCAAGCCATTTCTTCTTCAAGTCTGATGTAAAGGGAATACATTTAAATTAGGTTCAGTGCTGTTGGTTGTGGATCATAGGGAGACTATGAAGCAGTGTAAGGATTGCAGCCATTTACACCTGGTGCTTAGTGGGACAAGGCATATCAAGATTAGTGAATGCTCTTGCTGCTGTCCAGGCAACTGGTCTTTTGCTGCACAAGTTGTCTTTTTTTTTTCCCTTTCCAGTGAGGGAATATATTGAAATAGCTGACAAAAATCCCTCTTTATGGAGGGAGGGATGAAACTCTTTTGGCTGACACATACTGGTCTCACACCTTTGCAAAGAATCGCTGCTCTTGCCAACTCATACACCAAATGCAGTCAGCTGAGAGACCTGGAGAGCTGGTGGATGAATTGGTTTCCCAGGTACCTGGCATCCCCAAGTGGGAGAACAGTGTTCCGTGGTATAGCAGGAATATGCATTTATCATCATATGATCTGACATATGTGAGCTGCACCGCACATCAGGACTCTGTGAACTTCAGTGGTCTGCGTGGATTAAAATGGACCAGGACATTATACCCATTAAGGTGCTATTCCAGATACAGAGCTGATAATGGCCCAAGCCCTTTCCTCCATGACCTGACCTGGTAGCAGTGTGACTGAAGAAGGATGCTGGGAAAATAGAATCTGTAATGGGCTGTTCTTTGAGGTGTGAGAGGGTTTGGCCCAAAGCACAAAGACTGGTTGAGGAGGTCGTGGTTGCATATGGCTTTGATGGAATTGCAAATAATGTGGTCTCACCTCATGTTTCCAACTCAAATCAATCTTTAAATTGTTCCTGAGGTGTAAGCATCTGATTTGGCCTACAGTTTCTGAAAGAAATATTGTCTTTACATTATGTATGTCCACCTCTGTGCAGGGACTACTGTGGGTATTAGCAGGCCACAATTTACCCGAAGAATGTATCAATGGCATGCAACTCGGCCACCGGTTTCCTTTCTGCTAAAGAAGTGCCTTGCACAGCCCCCCATCTGCTGCAGTTCAGAGAAGCGTCCATATTACAGATCGGCATACGTGAGGCTGACACTTCAGGGTGGTCCCTGTTGCTGTCAGGAGTTGCTCTCTGCATCGTTCTGAGTGCACTTACATGTAAAGCATGTAGGTAATAATTAAGAAGCCAGTCACTTCCTCAACAATCACAGAAATTCAAAACAAATTAACCAATTCTATATTAACGTGTATGTATATACACACAGTTACACTGGGAAAACAAAAGTTTAAAGTTTAATTCAGTGTTAAAACGTTCTACATGTAGATCCCACCAGATGGGAATTTAAAATTCCTTTTGAAGCGAAGGATTCAAGAAGCAGTAATATCACCTTTTAGCCTTTATAAATACTAAGATCTTTTAAACGTCTCTATTCTTTGACAGCTTGTCCTAGTTACCTGGGTGTATGACACATTTCTTGGAAGGAAAATAACTGTGCTATCAATCCAGATACAGTCTGTCCTTGATTTTCTCCCTGCCTTTTCATTTAAAGGAATCACAGCTATAAGAAATGTGAATTTTCTAAAATTTAATCAGGATAACATTTTTTCTCTAAGTCAGCCTCCATTAAGCAATAATGTAGAAATAAAGTTAATTTTTCTTACTTTGCTCTCAGACATCCATTTTACATCCATTACACTTTATTTAATAATTCATTTCCCAGATTTGATCTTCCTGTTCATTTCAAGACAGTTCTTCCATTTTTAGTATTTTTGTCAGAGGAGTGAAATGGCAGGCATATTATATAAATAACTTTCTGATATGTTACTACAACTGTTTGAACAATGCCTTTCCTGAAAGAGAGTTCATTAGCAAACGAGCAGTTCCGGAGTATAATATAAAACATCATTTTACGTCGCAGGACAAGCCTAAGCCATTTCTCCAGTTGTTCCATTGAGGGAACAATTCTTGGCTTAAAGCATAATTGGGGCTATAAAATTAAAATAAAAATAAATAAAGTATAAAGTAGGTAATTTGCTAACGCTTAAACTGGGGTTATGAGGGCTGTATTCTGAAAATGTTACAGGGATCAAAAATTAACAGAGATGGCTCTACCCACTTTTTGTATGTGTTAAGCCTCCACGAATTAATACTTACAATCTGATGAATATTTAAGAAAGTATAGTCCTAGAGACAAGACACAAAAGGCATCTAAAACTTTGTTAAAATGGCTGTTGCAATGTGGTACCTACCATCCATTTCAAGCAACTGCCACCTTTGAGCTGATCTTTACTTAGATAACCATACCTTAATATCCCATAATTGTGCATGATCCCCCCTCAAGTAATCTCTTTGTTAAATTTATTTTGTTTCAGCATTTTATGGCCTTTATAGCACATCACCTAGCAATTTGTGATTTCTATTTATGTGACCAAGTAGTATAAAGCGCTGAACAGGTTAGGAGGTTCCTAAACACATTTAAATTGGCTTTTAACAGACAGACAGAGCAGAACTGCATGCAGATCTATTAAATTCGGCAGAACTACAGAGGTAGACATCTCTTGAAAACCTAATGCAAACTTTTCATCATATGGTTCAAGCAGGTACCATCCTCTCAATTAAGACAGGTCACCTTTAGCGGCAGGGAAGGACAAACAGGTAGAAGGCTTAGAGCCATGATACAGTAGGTCCAGACTTCCAGGGCTGTCAGTCTGGTTCATCTCATCAATACCAAAATAATCTACTTTAAAGGGTTAAACACACAGATGACTCTAAATGATCACAATATCTGGATTTACCTATAACCTACGAAGAAGTCCTCCAAGTGTGGACCTTGCAACTGCTTGAAAGAGCAAAGCTATTTCTGCAGTAGGAGAATGGATGTGGGGAGTCTTTATAAGGTCACCTCCATTTTCTTCTTGGAGAATGTTTAAAGGATTCTGAAAAATAGAGAAATTCTGTAGCGTGTTTAACCGGGGGGCTTATCATATTGTATTAGCAGTTACTCATCACATTTAATTAAGATTCCATTTTAACTGATGTGAAATATTATTAGCTCCATTCATCCCATATCAGTAAAAAGGAATAATAATGGGGTGTGATCCTAACAGGAGGTGATAGGAAGCTGCTAATGTGACTTACATTAGTGGAAGAGAAAGAGGGCTGTGACTGCTAGCGTCTGTTTTGAGGCCTGCAATGTCTTCAGTTTTACAGCCCCTTCCTGTGGAAGGTGTTAAAGTAACACACCTCTTTTAGGGCAGGTTGCTGACTGACGGTGGGAATCAAAATAGACATTGGCTTTTGGAGGAGGAGAAGTTTTGGAGTAGAGGTTCAGTGATAAACTAGTCAGAGTAGGTCAGCGAAAGGATTTTGTAGGTCTAAATTAATTTTGTATACCTGTATGGTATAGTTTACTTTTAAAATTAAGAAATCCCTTGAGGATAACAAAACCAAACTAAACTAAACTAAACTAAACAGTAACAGTACCCTTTCTTCCTCTTTATGGTCCAGATAGAGAAAAGGCCAGTTTTAGCTTTCATCTATAAAATACCAGTAAAATTATCCCTTTATTTGTGATCAGAGCCAGAGAGAGCCAGGGAACAGGTTCCAGCTCTGAGGTTCAGAGCAACCTTCAACCTCTGTGAGACAAGGCACTGCATTTTCCACGCTCTGAAGCTTTGCGTGTTTTTTGAAAGAAAGATCCAAGCAGGAAGTTTCACACTGGCCTGGAGATTACAACAGTCTGGGCTGCTGGGGTGGGAGCCATATAGAAGAGGAATGGTTGAAGCCTGTAAGCTAAACATAGATGATGAAGAAAGAAAAAAAAAGTTCTCTTTTAAGGCCATTTCTTAGGTGTTCATTATCCATTACTATGCTATATTTTCTAAGTGGTGAAGCTCACACATTCATTCATGTTTAAAATAGATGCCTCTAAAAGCACTGAAATAAATGTGTCCCTTTTTCTTTCACTACCACTTCAATCATCCAATTAGTGGGTTAAAATTAGTTTCTGCTTTGAAAGACTAAAATTGATGCTTCAAGTTTCCATAGCTACTGTCTTTCTATTAATTGTGCTCCATTAAGAAGTGGGGACTCTCTTTTGCCTACCAACACTGGGCTTTTGCCACCATGCTGGGCTCTCTCCTCTTTATACTCCAGCAGTAATATGGACTGTGCTAAGGTAAGTTTATCTGCAGAAGGTTTTCACAGCTGTAGTGACCGGTACTTGGTAAACAGTTTTGCAGAGGGTAAGCAGAAGGGACTAAATTCAACTGAATTCTCTTAGGAGTGTTCACTCTCCAAGGTGGACACAAATAAAAACAAGCTAGTCCTGTCCAGGAGATCCGATGCTAGGAGAACATCTAATCCTGCCTTCTGTCTTTCCTTCAGGTAACCTGAAATCCTCGACCTGATATTTTCCTTCTTTGGGGAATCGATCACAGCCAGCCGCAGTGACGGGGGCTGGGGCAGAAGGTGGCTGTAGTGGCTGTAGACAGGAGTCCAAGCTGCTGAGCCTGTGATCACCCCATAGACGCAGAGTGGCCTCCAGTGGCAGGAGGCTACCGGATAGATAGCGTGTCTGTGCTCTTGGCCTCAGTTCAACAGCTCATCTAGCAGAGAGCGAGGGGAGGGGGGGTTGGCTGTCTGCAGAACACTGCTACAGGCTACAGCAACAGCAGCCAGGAAATGCTTCCTCCTTTTCACCTTCACAGCAGGATTTATGATGGTCTGTGAGCCTGTTGTCTTTCACATAGAAGTGCTTGTATGTAAGAATTGAATTATTTTTTATTTAAAGTTGACAGAACACAGTAACCAGAATTGGCTTTCCATAGTACAGACTAAGCAGTGCACAGATCTGTTCTGTCCTCCTGACATTTGGAGCTCTGTCTTCCTCAATTACTTTTGCCCTCTTTGCAATATTTCACGTCTTTATATAACACAGCACCAGTCAGCTGAAAGCAGTTAGAATGCCACCTCCCTCCTGGTCGCATCCAGATGGAGATTTGAGCCACAAGTCAGACATCCCAGTTTTTAAAGACTTGTCTCAAAGCCCACGTTTTTGGGATGTGACATCTAGCAATCCTAAAATCAGCCCTCAGCAGAGGCTTGGGTAGCTGTTTGCCCCTCCAGTTGGTTCAGTTTAGGGCATATAAGGAGGCTACATAGCACTTGGTTTGACATGAAGGCAAAGCCTTTTCTTTGGTGGAGAGTAGTGGGTGGCAGGGAGGCCAACCCGCTGCAAATCTTCAGGGGAGCATTGTCCCCAGCTGCTGCCCATACCACCTCTCCCTGCTCTCTTCCCAGGTGCTGAGGGGCACAGCAGTCCCCCTAACACCAAGCCCAGTTGTCCTGCACTGTTCACTCCCTTTACCTTACTGTTTGCATTAAAACAAGGGCAGAATAGCTGAAGGTCTAGCTGCCCATGCTATATTTACATCATCTGGGTTGGTTGTTTGGGTTCTTTTCTGTTTTCAACCATGAACTCTTAACAATAGACACTGGGAACCTGCAGATATGGTGAAATGTCCAAATAAAAATCCATCTACCTTACATTGCAGAAGTAGTCTCTCTCTAACAACCTCTGCATGCAACACAAGCATTCACATGCTGCGTCCCCCAGAGTCCAGCATCCGATTAGAGCTGGAAAGATGATATAGAGCATTCTGGATGTGTGCGCGTGCTGTCTTGGTGATGCAGCAGGTTAGTCCTCAGTTTGGTGAGGAAAAGGTTAAAGCTTGTGCTGAGCAAGCACTAACAGGTGCTTTCCAAGACAAATTCTACCAATGGGAGCAGGACTAGGCACAAGTACAGCACTGGAAGGATGTTACCTGAGAAGTTTGATGGTTTTGTAGGAGGAAAAGCCTCTTTTAGTGAAAAGAGAGTGAGAGGAGCTTGGGGCTGCAGGCACTGGGCTCTGCTTCTTCAGCAGCTGCGAGAAGACATTCAGCCTGTGTTGAGCTCTGGCCACAGCAGGCTGTGGTAGCAAGCAAATCAATTTCTGCTTTCATGTATCTCAGAATATGCTGGCAGAGCTATTTGGTAGCTGAGGCAATCGCTTTAATACACAAACATGTAAGGTAGTTTTCTTAATGAGATAAACAATCTCTATTTAAATTCAGTTTTAACGTCAGCATGGACAAGTAAGCTGAGACTGAGCTGGAAGTGACCTCTGTGCTCACACTCTGCTTTGTATCTGGATGTTAGAGCAGTGGGGGGTTACGGATCACCCACAACATATGTGCTGTAATTACCCCGGTTAATGTTACCGACTTTAAATCCAAGCAATGGATTAAAGCTACAGGCTCCTTGGTGGGGAGAAGTTTTCATTTTGTTCATTCCTCCTGTCTCTGAATCATTAGTGCAGAACAGGTCAAACAGATGGAAGGGCAGAGAGTGAGAATTATTTGTTTTTTCTTTAAGAATTGACATAGTCCTTAGAGGTGGTTGGGATTGTTTGGCAAACTGATAGTTAAAATGGTTCAACTTTTTTCTCACTGAATCATTTCTGTCTTTCAGTTCAGTATCGTTATTTTACTATGCTGATGATGGATTTTTATTTGCTTTCTTTGTTGTGTTTGTTGGTTTGGTTTTGGGTCGGTTTTTTTGTTTTTCAAAAAAAGATTAAATGGGCATTTTAATCCCAAAAAGGCTTAGGGATCAGTGAAGCCAGAATGTCCTCAGAGATCCTCCAAATCACACAGAGGGGGTTTTTTAGTGCACGCTGTTTGCATTTGATGTGCTGTTTCAGAATCAGTGCGGAATGTCAGACTCTTTATAACAGTGAATATTCATTAAGCCTGCCAGAGGCAGGAACTGCAGTCAGTACAGCATCAGTGGAGGAGGCAGGGAAGAGAAAAATCAGGTTAATGACTAGCTTTCTCTGCAATTTGCTTCCTGCTTATTGCCTGATCTCGGTTTTAAATAAATTCATTTAATTAATGTGTTTTGCTACTTTGACCTGTGGACAGAAGGGTCTGTGTCCTAGTCTCACGGTGGCTTTAGTTGGCACGTTCTGATATCTAGAAAAAAAAATTGAAAAATATTTCCTTTAAACATAATAATAATAGGTGGTTTGACTGAAAGCTTTTATCTAAATGATTTTCTGAGTCCATGAGCCACCAAATTTTTAAAGACAGGGGCAAAGTGGTGAGTGGGGAAGGGTGGAACAGAGTGAAAGCAAGCTGCTGTCTTGGCTGAGCATGTCACACAGTCAAAAATGTCTCCGCAGGGAGATAGAGCTGCACAGAAATGCTTTCCTTTTCTCCCCCTTGAGCAGGGGCTCATCTGTTCTGACACGACTCAGCCTTCTTCTGACAAAGGTTCTTTAAGAAAGCAGCAGAGGCATAGGAGGTAGGGACGATGTACATGGCACTCAGAATATATGGCCAGCTCACATTATGGGAAATGAGCACCACCTGTTCCTAGTAAACACCAGATTGGAGCTGTGGGGCTATACAGGGACAGGAAAAAAACACATGGCCTCCCCAAAAGAGAGAAAAATGTCAGTGAGAGAGAAACTGCAGTCTTAGCCCAGGCCTGATGGGATATCAGATTGGGGGCTGAGTGATGACATGTTCTGTGAGCAGGCATTTTGCCTAAAATTTAGAAGACATCTCAATTTCAGACTGTTTGGACCCATCACTCAGCATTTTGATTTTGTTCCACTTACATATCAGCTCGGGTGGTTTTACAGGCTGATGAAAGCCAACCCTTCAATTGAGTAAATTTGCAAATGCTGCATCTGAAAAGTCAGCACTGTAAATCTCAGTGACAGACCTGTGCTTTGGAGTTTTGCAGCAGAGTAGCACTGGAGACCTAAACTGTACTGATGTTATTGCTGTCATAACTAAAATGTGGCCTTTTAGGGGTGGAAATGGTGCAACCTTAACAATATGGCTGAGCTTTCTCAGGTATTTCTGAATAGAAGATGCCAATGCCTGCCAAAAGAAAATCCTGTGAAGGGATTAGGGCTGAGAAAGTGGCCTCATCCTGCAAATAGTTGCACAGGATTTTTGTGGCTGTCACCTCTTAAAAAGATTAGTTTCAAACTTCTTTTTTTTTTAGAATACTCTGGCATGGTCATTAGTACAATATTCCCCAAGCCATGATGCTGCTTATCTTGCTCCTGAGGATGGAATTCAGCTCCTTTTGCACTAGCTACCCAAAAGTTAGCTGTCTAGTTTAAATTGGCTGTCTGGGCTTAACCTGTAGTTAAAGAAGCAAAGGTGATACAGCTCCAGCAGAGAGGAGAGGAACAAAGAAAATTCAGTGCATCTAAAAACAGGTGTTTAAGCTAGGTGGGGTTGAACTGCCTTCTGAGGGTGCCTGTCTCTCTTTATGGACTGTAGCAAGAACTAAATTAGTTTAGATTCGATGCCTACTTTTTTGGTGGCTGAATCGAGAAAAGGGATACCTTACTCTGTGGATGACATCTAAGAAAAAAAAATTTAGGTGCCTACAGCTACTACCAGCTAAATTTTAGGGACCCTGCTCCTTGTAGTAGGCGTCTGGGCTCCCTGCACAGAGCATGGGGAAAGTTAGGTACCCCTGAAAAACCTGTGTGATGAGATCAGGACTGCCTGGAGCATGCGAGCGAGAAGCTTTGTGCTCAGCGAGGTGACACAGCTCATCTGCAGCCTGCTCCCTTTTTGGGATCTTGGAGCCTATGACATCCACATGACACTTTCTGTCTGACAATGTGTAGGAAATCAGGTGCTTTCAGAGCAATTAGGATGTGTTGAACAAGTGCCTATTGACTGAGATATGTATGTTTTTCAAGGCCTGTGAGAGGTAGAGGGCTACAGCATATGACCCCTAAATGCCTCTGGAAGAGAAAAAAGTAGCTAGGTACCATACCCTACAGTTTCAAGCTTTCAGATAGGTGATTTTAGGGTGTGGGAGTTTTTTGTATGTAAATCTGCCTGTGTTTTTCAGACAACAGTCATGGATAGAAAAATAAGTATTTTGAAAGACAACCTAGAAGCTCTTTCCTCCCAACTAAATATATAATCTACTCAACTGCAGAGTCTCTGTTGCTCTAGGATCCATTTAAAGTCTACTGAGACACTTGTATTTTGGTGAGAGTACAAGGGAATGGAAGAGGTGAAAAGTTCACCTCCCATTTTAGCACGCAGATGCACAGGCGAAGAAGCATCAGGAGCTGCAGGTGCAACCTAGATTTTGGGTTCTGCTGCATGCATTCATTTTAAAAATAAATCATTTGGCCGTTGAGCATGAAGGTTGACGTATTCCCTGAGAATAAAGCGAAGGGGCAGTCTCTGAAGTAGTCCTTTGAGTTACACCAGGAAGTGGCCAGACTACACTTCTGTGTAGGAACTCTGGCCAAAGCCTCCAGTGTAGCTGTAGGAAGAAAAGTGTAATGTTTTAAATCAAGTTGTATAAATATAGCTGGCAGATTTGCTTTATTTAGATTTTCCTCTAAGTTTAATAAACAACCTTAAAGCATTCAATAAGACCCAGAAAATATGCAAGAAAAATACAACTAATCCTCTTAAATGTAAAACAACATCTAAGTGAAAAGTTGCTGATAAGAAACAGAAGAGCTGTTTAAGGAAGCTTTGGAAACTAGATGGTGTGTGACATTTATCCTTGATCTGAAACGCCTAAAACATACAACATTGTTAGTACAGCTGAACTGTGACCTTCCAGCCTGCCAATACAGATAAATACACGTTATCAGGTAAATCACACAGAAGGGAAGTTTCCTGAGGAGACTGTTGAAGCCTCACTTGTAGGAAATGATGGCTATTAACTCATTACGCTCTGTCTGTCTCTGTCTTTTTGTATGTGAGCTCTCCACACAGCCATAAGGATAATTAGTTTCCTTTGGCTTAGTGAGTATTAAGGAGTATTAAAATGCTTAGTTTGTATGGACAGCAAATATCTTCAGGGGCTGGGAAAAAAATGCACAGAAATGCAAGCAAACCCCCTTAGTCTTTAACTTGACAGGATCCCGACTGAAAGGTAGAGACAATGGGTTTGTTGTGTTTGGACATATTATGTCAGATGGTTTTGTGATAAATGTTACTGACTTCATCTGGGGATTTGTCTTGGCAGAACCAGATTAAAGGGTCAGTATCCTGTTCTGAATTAGATTCCAATAATGCAGACATGGATGTGCACCCTGTTAGACTGGCAAGAGTTTTCATGCAAGGAAAAGAGATACTGTACTATAAGGATACCCTCTATTTTTGCATGTTACTGTATTTGTGTGGTAAAATGGATAAAATAAAGTCATTGTCATTGTCTCATGTACCATTTTCAGCCTAATATACTCAGGTCAAAATGGCACAACCACATGCTGCATTATTTCAGCTGTGGTGTGGTGGTACTGCAATCCGCAGAGTGTTGTAGCCCTGCAGACTTCAAAGAAGTTTTTAAACTCTTCACTGCTACATGGGTCTCCCCAACCAGAGCATGGTTGGTTCAAAAATGAGTAGCGATCACCTTCAGCTGTTTTTTTCCTGCCAGGAACAGGAAAAGATCATTGGGTCTGGGCCAGCGTTGTTTGGAATGAGTGTTGCATGGGCTTGTTGGGAAGGAAAAAGGACTTATTTCTGAAATAGGGCTTAATTTATCATGTACGATATGAAAGCTTGTATTTTTGTATTGCTGGGGAAAGACAACTGATTAATAATTTGGAAAAAGGCCAAGACACACAGCATTTACCTTTGTAATTTATCATCTCAAAGAAACAAAAGTGATATGAAAGGTACCTGACCAAAATCCTTTATTAAGCAGAAGTGGAAGCTGGTTCATATTAATGCATTTAGCATGAAAGGGTGTGCTAGGACATTGCTATTATCAACAACAAACCTGTAAAAAATCTGAAGTTGATAGTTAAGACTGAAAAATTTACAGAAAAACTACAGGTGATAAGATACAGGAACTTCCACATTAATAATAAGTTCAAAAAATATATTTGAGAATAGGGAGCTTAAGGTCACTAAAAGAACTTCAGCATTTCCTGGAAAGATCATAAAGCCAAAGTCAAATCTTCTTCATCATTAAATACAGTCTTAGAGGAAAAAAAGTGTACAGGCTCTTCTAATTCTTGATTGAACATCACATTGTAAAAGCAGCCTTATCACCTCCTGTACAAAGATTCCATGTGCCAAGCCTATTACACAGATGGTCTCAGAGACAGTTCTGATGTGTCATGTATACACATTTCTTTGGCTCTGTAACATGGACATACTGTGTAAGTATGGAAAAGCTTAAAAAAGAATCAGTGGTTATTTTGCTGCCAGACAAGAGAAAGATTGTCAAGCAGCAGAATGTGTTCTTTAGCTTTTGAACCAGAGAGCCTTATGTCTGCACACATGACATGCATTTTATTTCATAAAATAGAAAGTTGTCCGAACAGCATTCCAGAAGATAAAGAATCATAAAAGAATAAGAAGTGCAGGAGATGCTGTTCATTTCATGAAATGGCTGCTAAAGTAAATGTAGTATTCTTCATTACTGCTGCAGGGGTACAGAGCAGTCAGTAGATGAGCTTTACTGAATAGCATCTTCTGGTCTGGCAAAATGTTGGAGATCTCCCTCTAGATTGTCCACTTTGTTTTCTCTTCCTGCGCTCTTTCACCCGTGGGAGACCTAGGACTTCCTTGTTTCTTCTCCTCTTTTCTGTGTCCTTGTCTCCTCTTCCAAGGGATATGGAGTCCCTCTCAGCTGGTTCTCCAACCCTTCCTTATAGCAATGCAGATCCCACCTCCCTTCTTTACCCCAAACATCTTTACCTATTCAACTGGACAGCTCTGATGCAGAATACACAACACTGAGACTTAATCGGATCAGTGGTATTGTCATTGTTTGTGCAGTATTGCAAGAAATCGTGGGTGGCTGGGGGTGTTACAGAGGTGACAGGTCCTGTGTTTGTGATACCGCACTTTTAAAGTGTAGATAAGAACATATTCATCAGATTTGAGGGCTTTAGCATCAATGCATAAGCATTGAGCTTTCCCCTGATCACAATCCTTTAAATACCTAAAATGATACACTAAAATGGATATGCTGTTCCTATTCAAAATTGGGAGTTATATAAATTACAAAGAATTTTCAAAGTTTAAGAAAAAAGAAAACAGTCAGATTTTAAGACTTTCTCTCATGGATGAACCTGGTTTGTGTTGCATTTCTTTATGTTAGAAAATTGTCCTTGTCAGGGCAACGTACACAAACATTTCAATCTGATTAGCTCATTCTTGTCAAAATCATGGAAATAAAATTAAAACTTGCTTCATACTGCAAAGCTAAAGCTGGGGACAGAACTTCTCTTTATATTTGCCACTATAAAATATTGTAATCTACCATTCTACCAAACCAATTCAAAGGATCAAGAGTTAGTCACCAGTCCGTTGTTTTTCAACCTTTATGTTGTGATATGTTGTGCTAAGAAAAAGGAAACATAATAGTGAGGACTTCCCCAGTTTGAGAACTCACTGCAGTATTATTTACTTCTGAACCATTCTTGACACCTTACCACAAGTTTGGCACCAGCCTTTTCTGATTTCCCATTTTGCTTGTAAGTTCATAGTTTAGAACAAACTTACAACTCTCTTATAAGAGTCACCCCATTTCCTGGCAAAAAAAGAACAGGTTGCAAGGGCCTTGCCTTGAAGAAGACTATGGATATTTCTGAGACCAGCTTCTCCACCCTGATTGAAGGAGTCCTGCGGTATCTCTACCCAGACAATTCAGTTCACTCCTGTTTTTGCTCTAGGGCCATGTCTGCTTATCAGCCACATTGCATACATATGTACATACATACATACGTGCTAGCTGGCTCTCAGGTTCCTCTCTGGGATGCACCAACTCATTCCCTCCATGAGGAGCCCTGGGCACAGCTGACAGGGTGGTTTGCTAAGATATCCAGCATGGATGTGCATACTGCCAAGACTGACTCTCCCTGCCCTGGACACTCCTCTAACCCTATCCCTAAAGACTTGACACTCTCAAACATTCCCTTGTGCCTTGCAATACACATGCTTGTGTTTCATGCTATAAAACACCCCAGTGGGCTGCATCACAGTGCTCTCTTATTCAACGCACTTCAAATTCAAAAGAAACATAGAGAACAGCTGTATTTCAAGGCACAACAAGGGATGCAGAGCATGTTGGGCCCAGCAGTATGTGGAATGAGTCAGTAAATACTAGCATTGAGCAGCCTGGACAAGAACCAGTCAATAACACCCAGGTGAGCCATCAGGCAACCAAGAGCCAACACAGAGGCAGGCTAAAGCCATAGCTTCCAACTAGGAAGCTGAGACTAACTGAGTACTTGTATTTAATGATGCATTAAACTTCTCTTGCTGTTTCGACTTTTTCAGAACCTGAGGCGGGAGAGGTGTCCCCCCCAGTGGGAGCTGGTGTGAACAGCAACAGCTGGACCTTTAAATTTGGACCGGGCAATCCCAGACAAGGTGGTCCTGGTGAGTTGCCAGACAAATTCATTATCCCAGGATCTCCTGCAATCATCTCCATCCGGCAGGAGCCACCAAACAGCCAAATTGACAAAAGTGACTTCATAACCTTTGGCAAGAAGGAAGAGACCAAGAAAAAGAAGAAAAAGAAGAAGGGAAACAAGACTCAGGAGAAAAAAGAAAAGGGCAACAGCACCACTGAGAACAGTGACCAGTGAGGGGTTTATACTGAAAGAACCCACTTAGCCAGTTTTTGTAATAATGGCAGATTTCTCCTATGTAGCAACTCCCAACTTCTTCCTACTGTTAACCAATTTCCTGTATGTACAG
>NW_010561018.1:25896-47110 GCF_000687285.1 Phaethon lepturus | reverse complement strand
CAGCAGGAAATTCAGTGTCTGTCTAAATTGTTTAACAGGTTTTGTCTTAAAAGCTTTATTAAGTCTGGTGTTAACTCTTTTTCTCCACTCTGGCTTGTTTTCAGAATCTAAAAAGCAGACACAAGTTTCCTTTCTCCTACGCCGAAAAGGAGACTCTTCACAGTACAGCCAGTGAGAGGTTGGACTCTGCACTGTGGTTCCTGTGCTCCTGTCTTGATGACACTTACAGGACAGGTTTAAAAGTTTTAATGTTGTGCACCCTTTATCTGATTGGAAATATTTGTGTGCAGATGTCAGCTAGGTGATATGAGATCAGATTATAAAATGCAAGAAGAGCTGGTAAATATGCAACAAAGGAAACACCTAATGAACACGAATGTTCAAAGATGTTCAGGCTGGGGAGGAAATGTCTGAAAGGAGATGACCAGGCTTTTCAAATCTTCAGAAGTCACCGTGTGGCAATACTGAGTCCTATACATGACGTATTGTACACACTCCTGCAAATGAAACTTCACATTTACAGCTCTTTAAGATACCGTAATTTTTATCTCTTACCAAGCAAGCCATTGGGAAAATTGTTCCTCAAAGCCCTGCATTACCCTGGCAAGGCTAGCCCTCCGAGTGTAAGAAGGGCTGGGCTGACATCCCAGGAATGTAACTGACTGTGATGCTCTGTGTCCCTATTTCCACTCTAACATTATTTTGCACATTATGTCTCTGATAAGGTCAGAGTTTTTCCACGACACTTATGCAAAAGAGAGAAAAAAGAAACATTAACTATGCTATTTGTTATCTGAGATATTTATTTATAAAGAAATATAGCTGTAAATGTTAAAGAAATATGATGCCCTTTAACCCAAACAGAAGTCAATCTAGAGCCATTATAAATTACAATTGCTGCTATTAAAGTGCTTTAGAAAAATTGCCTGAAACATCTGTATTATATCGGCCACTTGCCAATAACAGCTTTATTCTGTCGGGTGACTTGGGGGCTGCCTCTTGCATGTGTTAATAAATACAAGAATATCTTCTCTTTTTTTTTTGCATTAATCTGCACTTTGAATACACCTTTGCAAACAAACTGTCCTAATACGAAGAAGCAGAAGCAAACTCCTCACACAAATGGATTTACTAACCTGCTAGCTCTGTGTGGTACCTTGGTGTTACCTCCCACACAACCTTTTCTGATTTTAGTTTTACTTTTCTATGAGATTATGAATTTCTGACCCTATTAACACTCATTATGTAAAATTCAAGTACTGTATGTATGCTGTATGCTCTTATAAGAATCCTGAAATATTTATTCTGTGCTTGTGTATGTGAATGTCAATGCAACTATTATTAGAGTGGAATTTAAGCTTTACCGTTGAATGTAAATTCATTATTTCTTTTTTGTACACTTGTGAAAAAGTGGAGTAGTGTTAATTTTTTAAGCCACTGTTGATTATCCGTTTTTTGTGTATGAAACACAAGTAAAATATCTTTCTTAAATCAAGCCATGCATGCATTTTGGGATTTATTGGTAAGACTCTGTGAAGCTAAATCTCTGCGAATTACTAAACCTAAGGGTATAAATGGAGTACTGAATGTGGTTAAGGATGTTGCTATACAACCAATACATGTATTTTTAAATAGAATATAGCTGATGAGGGAATTCCAAGGAGTTTTCTACATTATTGTACATTCGCAGAATAAAGCTCAAGTGTCGTATTAATTGGAACTGTGTAAGTAACTACATAGCTCTCAAATTTCTAACAGGCCCTTTAATCTAGGATCAAAGAGAACAACCGGATTTCTTGAGACATGTCCTGGATGTTTTAAGTTTCCAAACTGCTGACAGTTTAAAATAGGACAATTCCTATTAATTTTTAAGAACCTGCAGCAGATCTTAAAACATCACAGGAGATAAAGCTCTAATAAAAGAATTCATATCTCAAAGCACGAACCACCAATGGCCTCATATGGTCTATTTAGAGTTTTCTTTTGCTACCAGTCTTGTTCTACTGGCAATGAAAAAGATGCTGCTTGAGAAAGAGAATCCTTGATTCAGTTTTAAAGGCAGGTCAAAAGGAAAAAAATTAAGATCTGGGGAGGGAGCTGTTCTTTTATGCAAGTGTGCTATGAAAATACACTTAGACATATTTTTTTTTATTTGGTGACTGATCCAACAGTTCCCAAAATGTTCATAAACTGGAGTTACAATGGTAACTTAAACACACAGAAGGATACTGTTGTTTTGTACTCATGATAAAGTAGTTCTCCTCAATGCCTCTGGCAAAAATCCAGCACAAAGATTTAATTTGTACAGGAATCTTTAACATCTGATTATTTTTAGATGGTAATTAATTTTTTCTTTCTTTTGAGCGCTTGTATTTTCCTCTATACAGGCCAATATGATTAATTCATTTTTCATCTGTGGTCATACACAGCTGGTTTTCCAAGGCTTACTTCTATCAGAATGAACCAAGAGATGCAGTATGTCCCGATTTGTCTGTTTTAACACAAAATTAAATTTGCCAGTGCTGGCTTTGTTGCAGGTGCTTACTGCAGGAGGACTGTATGCTTGCATGACTTGATAGAGAAAAGCAGAACATCTGAAGATAAGCATTCCAGTATGGAGATCTGATAGAACAGAGAAAACACTCTCAGAGGACAGGAGAGGAGATGCTCTTGCTGGAATTGATTAAAAAGAGGCTGGATTGTACCAATAGAATATACATTACACAGATTCACTGTGTTATCAGAAGACTGGATCAGGCACCTCACCAGATTTTTAAAAGATTTTTCCATATTTGAACCTTCTATACAACTGGAATGCTGAGATGTCTTAAGTGAAATTTGGCTATTTCAAAACTAGTATACAGATGGTACCATTGACATCCTTGATTTTGGATGTCCAGGAGGAGGAGAAACCCTTGGTGGGAAGTATTTTTGAAGGACGGGTTGATGTGGTGGCCAGAATTTGCACATTCTGCCACGGTTTTGGGAGTTACTGTTTAAATACCACACAACAATGGGAATTGAGGATTAGAAGTGGTGGCCAAGACCAACAAGAATCAAGAAAAAAAAAATTCTTTTATCTTGCTGACAATGAAGTGAGCAAGACAAAATACACTGCAGAATTTGTTAACAAGGAAATTATGATTTTCAGGTTTTTTACCACTTGGACAATTAATTCCTTTCAGAAATCATGTATTTTTTGTGAGCATATTGTCTTTGGAAGTCTGGGTTTTATGCATACAAGATCAGTGGCCAAAACCATTGGGCTTTTATAATAATCAAGTGTGAGTTATGTTGTATATTAATTACATCCTGTCATTAAATATATATCTCTCATTTTACATTAGGCTTCTAAGACTTAGTCTTGTGCGGTTTCTTTCTGCTCAGTATTTGGGTCATTGTATATCACAAGAGGGGATGCAATTAAAGTTTTCCAATGATCTTGCAAAAAGGGAATAACGTAGAACCCAAAATGCATTTCCCAAATTTCATATATGAAAAACCATTATGGAATTAATTGCAGCCAGCTTTGATATCTTTTAGGATCATCTTTCATTTCTCCCTGTTTTTCACTCATTTGATGTGTTTCAAGAATTGCTTCCATTTTTTGAAAAAGCCTTTACATGGTTAATTGACTTTCTCCCCAGGAGAAATGTAAGCTGCCTTTATAGAACAGTGCTTATTGGTACAATTTCTATAGCATACATAATTCATGTTGTCTGGTCAAAAACTTAGATCTGCCCGTTCTGGGGCTTAACAGTCTCAAGGTTCCAATAAATAATGTTTGCTCCAGGAACCTCATTTTATTAGCTCCCTAATCTACATGTAACATATTTAAGTTCAAAATGAGTCCATCATTCTTCCTGCTTCATTCCACCAAGCACTTCAGTTAGAGCTTTCTGTGTTTCTAGAATCACCTGTTCTCAAACTGTAATTACATGCTTAAAATGTAAAGTCAATTACTGCCTGCCTTTTACACAGTTGGCCTCACTTATTTTAATCCAGGTTGTAACCAAGCTTGTGTCAACAACTGGGTAAAATAAACCATGTACAATCTTCCTTTCTTATCCTCTTCTCCCCTAGCAGCAGTTTTGTGTATCCCATGTGAGACAAGCATTCAGGAAGGAGCTGAGCCGTTATCCTCATTTGAGTCCTGAAGAATGAGTAGGTTCCTCAGTTTTGCTGTTATTTAATTGTTTGGAAGGTACTGGCCATTCTTCGACACAGGCACTTTTTAAAGACAGTGCCAAGAGTCCCGTGTTTTGTTAAGGCTCCTGTAAATATGCAGAATGATAGAATCATAGAATAGTCTGAGCTGGAAGGGACCTTCAAATGTCACCCTGCAACGAGCAGGGACATCTTCTTCTAGATCAGGTTGCTTAGAGCCCCATCCAACCTGACCTGGAATGTTTCCAGGGAAGGGGCATCTACCACCTCTCGGGGCAACCTGGGCCAGGGTTTCACTACCCTCACAGTGATAAATTTCTTCCTTATATCTAGTCTAAATCTGCCCTCTTTTAGTTTAAAACCATTCCCCCTTGTCCTATCACTACAGGCCCTGCTAAAAAGTCTGTCTCCATCTTTCTTGTAAGACCCTTTAAGTCCTGGCCGGCTGCAATAAGGTCTCCCCAGAGCCTTGTCTTCTGCAGGCTGAACCACCCCAACTCTCTCAGCCTTTCTTGATAGGAGAGGTGTTCTATCCCTCTGAAGTATCACTTTGATCAAAAGTTTTAATAACTAGGTGTACACTGAAGTCCTTTTGCTTTTTCCTTCACATGTCTCTGAGGGAGAAATGAGTGAACAGCTGAACAACATTTTTATATCATCACACATAGTTTAAACAAGTATACACTCTGGAAAGTATAGGATAGGCTGAAGACTCCAAGCAGTACAATAATAAATTGCATATATGAAGGGCTTGATATGGTGTCTGGTATATATTAGTCCCTGTATGATGCTCATACATGCCTGAGTGTCTGGCTTTGCACAGTGCTCACACAATTGGACATACCAAGAGTGCATAGAATAGCTGTAATGAAATAAATGCTTTATCACATTTAATGACCTTATGCAGCTTAAACCAACATACTAGAAAATCAGTATTTTTAGCATATTAATAAATTTTGCATTAGCTCTTGGAATGAGGATGCTGTACTCTCTGCTCTCCTGAGTTCTTTCTCCTCTCTATGGCCTCCATCCCTCACTAGAGGATCCAGTGACACTGCTCTACATTTGCAGATGGGGTGTGTGTAATACATACATATATCTATATATATATGCAAGCATTTATATAGACATATATAAAAATCTGAGGCCTGGTTATATTGTTATGCAGAATACTGCAACACCTACTGTCATTGGTAACACTGCTTAAGTAAAGCCTATTATGCAAATCTATCTGTTTTTTCAAGGTGATGCTACTATGCTGACATTATGCACCTACTTCTGGAATATGTGTAATTCAGATGCCTTTGGCTGGCTTAGAGAGCTAATGAAAGTAATCTTTCAGCATGAAGTACCACACAATTGCTTCTGCAAAATGGTGAGAAGAGTGTATCTCACACTGCACTGTGGATTCGCTTTCCTATCCCAGGACTGCCTCCATGCAATCACTCTGACACAGGTTTTAACATCAAAAGATGGCAAAGATGTAGTGCAGTAAATATCTCGCAGAAGTCACACAGCTTGGCAAATATTAAAAATGTTTGCCTGCCAGTGGCACCCAGAGCTATGTAACTGTTATCTGAAAAAAGACAGCAACTCATACACATTTAAGAACTGATGTCTGGAGCATATTATAAAACAGACGTGCTAGGCTTGAAAACTAGATTTTAAAACCAGGACCCTGACAAAGAGTTGGAGGTATTAAGCTGGCCTTCATAAAAAATAGAGGAGCCATAAGTCTGTTGTCACTCCTACCACTCAACTCACTTGTTCCTCAGCATGATAACATCTGGTGGGGGGGGAACACACACATAGAATCATAGACTCATAGAATCATGTAGTCATAGAATCTTTGGATTGGAAGGGACCTTTAAAGGTCACCTAGTCCAACTCCCCTGCAGTGAGCATGGACACTTTCAACTAGAGCAGGTTGCTCAGAGCCCCGTCCAGCCTGACCTTGAATGTTTCCAGGGATGGGGCATCGACCACCCCTCTGGGCAGCCTGGGCCAGGGTTTCACCACCCTCATCATGATAAATTTCTTCCTTATATCTAGTCTAAATCTGCCCTCTTTTAGTTTAAAACCATTCCCCCTTGTCCTATCAACAACAGGCCCTGCTAAAAAGTCTGTCCCCATCTTTCTTATCAGCTCTCTTTGGAAGGTTGCAAAAAGGTCTCCCCAGAGCCTTCTCTTCTCCAGGGAAGCTGTTCCAGCTCTCTGAGCATTTTGGTGGCCTCCTCTAGACCCTCTCCAACAGGTCCATGTCTCTCCTGTGCTGAGGGCTCCAGAGCTGGACGCAGCACTGCAGGTGGGGTCTCACCAGAGCAGAGCAGAGGGGCAGAATCCCCTCCCTCAACCTGCAGGCCACGCTGCTTTGGCTGCAGCCCAGGATACAGTTGGCTTTCTGGGATGCAAGTGCACGCTGCAGTCTCATGCCCAGCTTTTCATCCACCACCCAAGTCCTTCTTGGCAGGGCTGCTCTCAATCCCTTCATCCCCCAGCCTGTATTGATACTGGGGGTTGCCCCGACCCAGGTGCAGGACCCTGCACTTCGCCTTGTTCAACCTCATGAGGTTCACACAGGCCCATTCCTCGAGCTTGTCCAGGTCCCTCTGGACAGCATTCCGTCCCTCAGGTGTGTCAACTGCACCACTCAGCTTAGTGTCCTCTGCAAACTTGATGAGGGTGCACTCAATTTCACTATGTCACTGATGAAGATATTAAAGAGTACTTAAAGGGTCCCAATACAGACCCTTGAGGGACACCGCTCATCACCGATCTGCATCTGGACATTGAGCCAGGGGCATGTCATGAAGAGATGTTGTCAGGTAGGAAGAGTTATCCTACAGGCATACCATTGCAATAAGGTACATAAATGGGGTGTTGGGCACATCTATGAGGCTTGTGTTAGGTGAAGGGTGAAAGCCCATGTCTCCAATGCGCCTTTTTTTCAGGAATAATATCTGAATCTCCTACCAAATGTGAGACCCTGAAGGGCTGCCCTGTGGGCTCAGAAGTAAGTATTGCATCAATGCTGGGGCAGTACACCAAATTTCAAGCTTCAGCACTGAGATGGGGTAACATTAGAGCTGGCCCTGGCAGCCCTGTTCCAGATCTTTTGGTGATATTTTATGGACCCTTCAAGTGTCTTGGCACCACTTGAGCTGCACCGAGGAGAATTAGAAAGTCCTTGCCCATTAATTACAGGAATGGTGCTGCGCAAGAAGGCTGACAAGACATAGTAACTGTTAAAACACATCAATCACAGCAACCCTAGACTTTTAAACCTGCAATAGTTTTCCTGTTAGATAAATCCTTCAGCTTTTCTGGGACTCTAATTCCACTCAGTGCAGCCTCAGTGGGAAAAATATGTGCAATTCTGGGGGAAGATAGACTGAAAATATGTGTAGATGTAATCTGATGTCCTAACTAAACCCCCAGTGTATCATAACCCTCCTTTAGGAAGACATGAATCACTCCCTACCTTGAAGAACTTCCTTCTGTCAGTGTTTCAAGAATCCTACCTGAAGTCTCTCTACATGTGAAAAGGTGTGCTAAGCAGTTATGAATCAAACCAGTTCTGTACACTAGGACTTAAGGCTTTTCACACATCACCAATCCTACTCCCAGATTATCTACACTGTCAAAGCCATTACTGACTGGTGTTTACTTTCCTCTTCATCCCCTATGGTGCAAACAGCCTTAGGCTCAGTGAAGACCCAAGACCTCATTCTTGAGGGCTGGCACAGGAGGCTCAGGCCTTGCCTAGAGCAGCTATGCCAACCTGGCTCTTCCCAGATACTGCAAACCCCAGCTGTGGGCACGTTCAGCTGGCACCAGGGCTGTGTGGTGACAGGATGAAGGGGCTTAACTTTGCTGACCTTGCTCTCAACTCCCTACCTTGCAGTGTGGAAATCACCTGGGGTGCATGTTAGATAAGGGACAAGCCTAAAACCATTAAATTCTGCTTGTTTTCTTAGATGCCTAAAAGGGGATTTTGCAGCATTTAGGTACTGACATTTGAGAAAGTGATCCACAAAGCTCCTGATGGGTGTTTACACGATAAAGAGGAGCTGCCTAACCCCAAGGGTGTGTAAATTGTGTTAGACCAGCTACCTGTAGACTCAGAAAGTTCTTTGTAGGACTGAATTTAAGCTGCCACCAAGCATCACAAAGGCTACCTTGATCTTTCCAAAGCCACATGTAACAATCTCTTCTTAATCTAATTGAGTGCAGTTGCATATAAATGCAATCCTGAAGGTAAGCTGAATTTTACCCTGAAGGGTGACTACACTGAGAATTGGCAGGTGTAAGTACCTCCCTCTGTTCTTAGGGAGTAAATGGCACAAAAAGTTGAAATCAGTTTTATTTTATCCTCAGGCTCCCTTCACACGCAAAACAGATCTCAGCTGGTCACACAGGGTCAGATTCTGTCCAGCAGCACAAACAAGGAGACATTTATTAACCAGAAAGTAGTGGGAGTGTTATGTGGGTGAATCTTTCCACTACATTAGAAGATACCGGAGATTCAAAGTGTGGCAGGTCAACTCAGGGCACTAAATGCGCTCATTTTCAGTCAGAGGGAGGGGCCATTCTGCCTATAGAGCTTGCTAATGGCCCCCTGGATCAATCAAGCTTTCACAAATGGACAGCCCATATCATCTGCAAAGCTGTCAAACATACTATTTGGCTGATGGCAGGAACTGCTGACCTGTGAGTTGTATTGCTCCAGTTGTTTGTACCTAAGAAAAAAATAAAATTCCTATCAAGTATCTTTGCTTAGGTCTTTATTGTGCACTGCTGGGCTCCCCCTGTGAACCTGCCAAGCCGTGTTATGTAGGTGCCGGCATTCATTAGTACACACCCAGGCTAACGCAAAGCAACCTGGAAGAGGATATTGCAGTGCTGTAACGCCGAAGTCTTCACAACCTGATCAATGTTGATGGTGCAGTTGGTTCTGCATTGATGAACTTACAAAGTGCAACCCCTACAGCAAGCGGGTTTTGTGGTGAAGCGCTCACTGGCACAGTGCCTACCAGAATCGTGCAGCTGTATAAAATAATCAATAGGTCACAGGCAAACTGCAGGTGTAAACATGGGCAGCCCAAGTGGTATGCTGTGCAATGAACACTTACAGGACAGCTGCACACCCCACAGGGTAGACTCTGGAAAACTTTTATGTTATGCTAAGTCTCGTCCCTCCCTGCCCTCCCCTCCCCCCCCCAAAAAAAAAAGTGTACTAAAAACTCATAACCCCAGAACCTCTTGTCCATACTCCCTGACCTCACTCTGCAAGGTCATGTGTATGTTCCACCATACATATCTATATTGCTGACTGTAGATGCCAGTGGGCTTTGGGCTGCTGGCACTTGCTCTGTGCAAAGGCATAGGGCTAGCTACAAAATCCACACATGCTGCCAATCAATGGTGGGATTATGGTGGCAAATTGGACACATACTCTGATGCTCACCCACCCAAATGGCAAATAGTCATTTTCTTGAGCCCATCCTGAAAGTTCACAATGTCTCTTCATGTCTGTGCAGCTGGGTGAAGTCAGGGCTGTCATTCCTCTCCTCTGCTAAGTTAGCTCAACCACAGGTCCTATGTCCTCTTTTAAATGCATGGGGGGGAATTACATCTTTCTGTATTTTCTATACAAATAAAAGACTTTTGTAGTGAAAACTATGCACTATCTCCTCCTGCCTTAGTCCAGGTCCCCTAGCCTCCTCCAAAAACTTGTTTTAAAATGCAGAACTGGGCAAGTTTGGCAAGACTGGATTTGTGCCCATGTCCAGACACATCTTCAAAAATGAAGAGACGATCCAAATGCTTCCTATCTAAGCCTATCATGCTGGCTTCTGCTCTCCTACCCACCCACCTACCCCAAGCTTTGTTTCAGAAAATTGTTTTAAATATTTTGAAAAGTCATGTACCTTCCTTTCCAGCAACTGATGGGTCACAGGTTTTTAGCCATTTGTAAAGTTGATTGGCCAAGGGCCGACACAGACCAAGATGGCAAACATACCCAGCATCCGCTGACTAGTGTCCCAATACTTCCCTGCCATGCGTGGGCAACACTTACACATCCAGGGACCGTCCTAACTGATATATTAAACATAAGCTCCCATAAGCTGGTTTGCTGACTAGGCCAAAGCCCTTTTCAATACCTGGCTGTTATGGGTATGATTCTCTGGTCAGACACATGACCTACATTCTTGATCATATAAGATAATGCCTTTGGATGTGGTAAAGTGTATGTGGCTCAATTGCTCTCCACCTTCCAAACCAGTTCAGGTTAGTCTGTATAACTAAGACTCTCATTTTCTATTTTAATAGTATGTGCCATCTGCGTGTTTTTCCTTAAATAATTTTATAACTTCTTCTGCATTATTAATTTAGCAGCATTTGGTGAAGAAGAAATACCCTGGAGATGAATAGAAGATCCTAGAGAAAGATTTACACTTACTTGCTGCATTCTATCTGCTCTAACATTTGTAGCCAGTTTACAGCTTTATTATATATGATTACTGTTGTGTAAAACTAAGGCACACAAACTGATCAGGTTTTTTGTTAGCACAGTTTTCTCTATAAATCAAGCCAATGATATGTTAAAAAATTGTATTGTATTCATTTGACGAGACACATTTTTCATAGAGCCATAGTTTTATTCTTTACTGTTTGCATACTGTACTAGTCTTCCCTTAATTTTTCCTGGGACAAATTTCAGGCCTGTTGCCCTATAATTTTCTAGCTCTTTCCATTTGGCCTCTTTCACTGGTCTCTCTCTAGAGTTCCAAGAGGTGTTAAAATAATCACTGAAGGGACCTCAGACAATTCTTGTATTGCTCTTGAATGAAGATATCTATCTCACCTGCCATCAGCTCCAGGTCCACTTACACATACAAAAATGTAAACGCATGTAAACAGACGCTCATGTGTTGCACTTTGTAGTATTTTATCTGTTTTGGCTGTCGTATTATCACAGCAGGGGTTTATTTTGTACTTAACATAGTAGAACAATCATTTCAGGTGAAGCTGCTGGGCCAATACTTTAATAAAATAACAATTGCGAGTCAAAATTCATGCACATTAGAAACCTGTCTAGAAGTGTTCTCATTTCTTACAGTCATTTTTGGCAGATACTTATCTAGAAATTTCTCATACCCGTCAAGGCTCTGTAGAATGAAGCGTGCTCATCTTCTCAGAGCTTGTTTCTTATCTCATAAATATTTACCCTTATATTGACAGTGGGGTGTACTGAAGTAAGGATTGTAATGGAATGTTTCATTCGGGCCAGAGGGAAGTGTGATATTCGATATAATGCTTCTGCCAAATGCAGTGTAGTGGAGGTAGGGAAATGTCAAATCTAATTGTCAAGGCCATGTACGTGCTGCTGCAAACTGAGTCCTAAATTCTGCTTTCAAGTATCTCGTTCCCCAGTCTCTGGTGCAAAAGACTAGAAATTTTGCAGTGGTTTAATTTTCAGTTGCTCACATAATCAGTACAGTTCTTCAGAACTGTTCGCTTTAGTATGAAATTACATACATTTCCTTTTTTCTCAAGAGCTCTGGTTGTCCTATTCTCAGAAAGCATCAAAAATTATTAGAAAAGAATTGGAGCTTTTGACACATGAAAAGATTTGTGAGGGAGTTGTAGATAAGGGAGCTGTTCTGTAAATGTGAAGAGAAATAGAAGAGTTAAAGGTATTGATTTTTGAACTATGAATGTTTCATTTCACCATTTTCAGCTCTTTGAGATGTGGCAGTTCACATTTCTCTGTCTGACTGGTGACTTAGGACAAACCCTTCAAAATGTAGACATGCTGTCAAGATCGTCTTCTGTATGACAAGGACAAGCATGAAATAAGAGAAATAAAATAGGAATTTGATCATGTAGTAGGCAAATGGCACAAGGTCTTCCTCAGCCTCTAGCTTTTAACAGTAATGAAATCTAACATATCACGATAAAAGCTGGGGGCAAGTTTGCCTGTGTTGGCATGCTTTGAAAACAGTGCATTATTACATACACTGCTTTCCTCAGTCAGTAAAAGGCATTTTCTGCTACAGCCGCATAGATGACCTTCTTACTCAAATACGTCCAGTGAGGTCACTGTGATCATACCACTGCCTTTTTTTTTTTTCTGCTAATATAAGGTCATCATGACTCACTATGAATAAGGCTAAGAAAAGGCACACGTAGATTCAAGGCATTAACAGGCACTATTTCTTTTCCACCCAAGCAACGTTAATAATAAAGCATCTGTTCTTTGCACATTTCTGCTGCGGGAAATGACTGGGCATACTGCTGTTAGAGAAATGGTCCAGAACTGGCAATTTTAGGTAGCTGTCTGCTTAAGAAGTCCAACACCACTGGAAAATATCTGGTAGTCCCACTGAACATACACTGCCAGGTTGTATTGTATGGGAGATCCCATTCTAAACAATAAAACATACTTTTATATACATTTAATGATTTTTTTTTTGTCCAAAACAGCTGATCTGGAAATTGGATTGGAAGCTCCATTGGGAGCAATAGAATTGCTCAGCTGGTCTTATTGCTTTCATTCAGGTTAGAAATCTTATGTATTTTACTAATCTAGTTTCTTAATTTTGTGACTTTAAAATTTGATCCTTTAATGCTTTATCTAATGCTGTTCTCACTCATGTAATTATTTAAAAGATAATACATTATTTTACAAAAGATTTTGGCATTTAAGGGGTGGCTGAGCTTCTTTTAATGCACAACAATATATTTCAGACTAGGAAAGAAGGTTATACCATGTCAAAACCCTGACAATAGAGGAAGTGCAAAAAATGGTTTTAATAAAAACGTAAAAGAATAATTTGGTCACAAAAAAAAGAGAGAGAAAACACCTACTAAACAGTGGTTTGGAGTTTCCATATCTTAAGTACCTAATAGCTCCAATTTTATTATTTCAGTGTAGGACAGCAATATTTTTGGCTATGAATTTGAAGTTCCTTTGTTAGACTTTTGAACCCTGGGAAAGCTTGTGAAGACCTACTTCTAGCACTTAAAAACTGAAAGATGAGTGAACACGTAAGACATCCTCTAATGAGAAAGACTGTCTTAGGCCACAAAATACCTATTTGTAGTTCTGCAAGTGGGAGGTGGAGCTTCAGATATCAATATCCTCCAAATAGGTAAGGATAACAGAGATTTGCTCACACATCTGTAATGCAACCTTAAAGATATTTGCAATTCTGAAGTCTTCCCTTTATATCCCTGCAGTCTGTCTTTCAGCCCTGCAGCCTCCAACAGGCTCTGGGACAATGATTTCACCTCTGCACCCAAAGTCCTCTACCCCTCAGGACCTCGCACTAGCCCTGAAGCTGCTAACAGTAAACACAAGTTAGGGTTGATACATTGAATTTGGGATGGGGCACTGATGGCTTAATTAGGTTTCCTTTTCCGCCTCCTGCTTTGTAGCTTTAACCTAAAACTACTAGGGACCACATTGCTCAATAGATAAAAATAGGAAGCAGCAGTCATTTAAACAACTAATAAAAATTACCCAGTGATGGGCAGCACAGATCCTAATGGGCAATTAGCGCTGCAATATCAGCACCTCATCAAAGTGTGCTCCAATTAACGCTATTAGCCTGAGCAGTGACAATGGGGAGACCGAGTGGGGCCTGATGAAAGCACATTGTTACAGTTGGACAAGTATTTGGGGTTTCCTTGTTGCATTGGAGAAGATGCTATTTCAGTTGCTAGGAGAGCATTCTATTCTTTCTAACTTTTTTTTTTTTTAAATTCACTTCTGCCCAGTGATGACTTTTTCTGTTCGAGTTGATGTGTGCTGTCAGCTGTGGATCCTTTGAGTAAATCTGTGTGCACATAAGCCTACCTCCTTATTTGCTGGGCTTCAAGGCTAAACTAATTTACTGTTAAGTGTTTGGATTGGCAGGGGTGGGGGTGCTGTAGTATTAAATATTAGGAAGATGCTTAAATATCTTACTTCCTCTTCCCCCTGTTTCCAGTAAATAAATGAGTCATACTAATTTGTTTGCTCCTCTTATAAGACACAAGTGCCAATAATAATATAGGCTCTGAAATCACTGTTTGGAAGAAGAAGGAAGAAAGTAAGATTTATCCCCTTGATATTCAACTCTCTAGTTCTCATTCCGGACTGGCAGTGTCAGAGCAGGACATGATTTCAGGAAGGGTTAGGACTGAATTGGTCTCCAGAGCATCAACTGCTCTCAACGGCTCTCAGACCTTACCTTGCAATCTCAGTCCTAAGCAGGCTCTGCATTTCATGCTGTGAGAAAATGAGTGAGCTGGGGGTGTATCTCTACCTTTGCTCTTGGTTTTTGGAAAGTAGCAGCTCTTGACTGCAACAAACAAGAAATATTCTTGCATTTGAAGCGTATACTTCGTCTAGGGGGTAAAAAAGGACAGAATTTAAAAGAAGAAGAAAGTGTTTTCACCTAAACTTAAAGAACCTTAAATGTAAAGAAAATGGATTGTTTAATTTTGTTTATTCTCCTTAAGTCTAGTAGTAATACTGCGGAGAAAAAACATCACATCAAAAAGCACATGGACTGGGAGGATAACTGCAACAACAGTGGGATAAACAGCTGAGCAACATGTGCTTTTAATTAATCCCAATTAGTTAGAATGTTTCAGCCTGAGAAACATCTGGTTTGATTCATCCTATAAAAGAGACAAGAATTGCTTCTTCCCTTCCCTGAATGGTATAACGGAGTCTGAGGGAAAGAAGAAATGAGAGAAACTTCAGTTTTAAGAATATTATAAGCCACTCAACCTGTCTGTGGTTTTTACAGGCAATGGCTCTTTCAAAAAAGAGGGGAGAATTTTGTTTCTGTCTAATCTCAAACTGATTGTTGCTTCAAAATCTGGTAGTACTTCTGCCTCAAAAAGAGGCTAGATATTAGGTAGGTATGGTAAGCGGTTAAAATAATCTGGTAGCTCCTGCAGTTAAAAATAATTCTAGAAGTATGAATTAGTGAAAGCCTGAATTTCTTCTTTCCGATTGTAGACATTTTAAAGTAGAATAGTAATTCAAAACTGACATTGAATAAACAAAAAAGCAGAAGTTTATTCAAAGCCACTTGACCGGTCTGCCTCTACAGTCAACAAAGAGCATTCCTGGAGGGCAACTCTTTTGAGTGCTGTTAGAAGTGAATTATCACTTGCAGATGTTCATTCTTCTCTTTTAAGGGATCAAAGTCCTTTTTCTTTTCCGTTTTCGGAAGGGAGGGTGTGTGGGGATTATTTTAGATCAAGGAACCAACTATGTAACTGGCTAACGCCATGCAATATATGTCTCAAGAAACCGCTAAATTCTGACAGATTCGTTGGTTACAAATAAGGCTGTGCTGGATCACCAATGCTTTGACAAATTTACTAAAGATACCTGTCTCTCTCTGGGAAGAGAGACACAGGACAAGACTAAAACAAGGATTTTTTTTTTTTCCAAAGCTATTTTCCAGATAGCTTTGGATGTTTTAAAAAATGACACTCAGTTCGAAGACAGTGATAATATGTTCTGAATTTAAGAAAATACATTTAAAAAGACCACAGCAGAGAAGTGCTGAGGAATTATGTGAAGTCACAAGATTAAGCAGATAATTCAGTGTTACAATCAGGAAATTATTACTAACAGAGAACCAGCTCTGTACTGCGCAAAAAAGTTTCAAGTAGTATTTGGTGTTGCTTATGGTCCTCATTACGCAGAAGTTACTTCATTCAAGATCAGTTGGTTTCTCTCATTGTGAAAAATTATAGGGCCTTCCTAAGATGGGACTTTATGTAGCTGGACATTGGTCTAGAGTCTGATCATTGCCTTTTGAGCTCTTTTTTTCTGACCAGCACCACGTAAGAAATCTTGGCTATTTCTGAATACTTGTTCTAAAAGAAAATACCTTGTTTTCAAATATGTGAAATGCTATGATTGCTTCCTTAGTCCCCAGTGTTCCAAAGTATTCTAATTAATTTTACCCTAAATTGTAGGTATGAAACTAAGCAGTCTTCAACAGGAATATTCACAGTTAGTTGTTCTCAGGCTTTCTAGATTAGTCTCTTTCTTGTTTTCTGTAATAGTTTGGTTTTATAATCACCTCTTAGATTTTAGGCCTGTAAAAAAGCAGACATAGCAGCCTCTCTGAAAAACAAATATAATAAACCGCTAATTCAAACAGAGTGGTTTGAGGGATGAAGTAATGTAAATTGTGAATAAGGCTACTCTTTTTTCATTAGTGTAATGAGTACTTGTATTTTTGGACAAGGCACTTGAGACTGATAGCTCTTTCTAGAAAAGATGAAGCTTTCCAAAATTCTGGGACTTGAAGGTGGCTGCAGCAAAACCAGAGGCCTGTTACACCCCTGGAAGTAGGAGCTCAATAAGCAGGATATAATTAATATCAGCTTGTTTTGAGTTCAAACATAAATACATTCATTTTGCATAACTACTCAGCAGTGCGTAAGCATTTTTGTGCCTGGTACCCTAGTTAAAATAGTATTGCCACTGCTAGGAACAGGTCTCAGGCTTTATACTAACTGTGCCAGAATGCAGTCCCTGCCCATTAGGTTTGTTAGCAGCTTGTTAAAAGAACTTAATGTGTGAGCTTGAGCGAATGTCTTTAGCTATATACACAATTTAAACTTAAGATAGCAGTGAAGGCCTTGAAAACACGGGCACATGTTGAAAGGGAGCCCCCAGGACTTTGAGTCAGCAATGAGTTGATCACTGGTGATCAGCCACTGGTGGTTAAAAAGGCACATCCTGGAAAGCTGGGGAAAGACTGCCTTTGCTGTAAAGGGGAGGTGGGGGAAGCAACAGCAACATCTTAGCAAAAGATGAAAAAAAACCCCAAACAAACACACACACACAAAAAAATCCCAACAAAAAACAAGCAACAGGCCAAGACACATGTGGCAGCCTGGGAAAGTAACACCCCCCAGCATCTTGCAATGCACAAGTGAATGGCTAAGAACTGCCTAGAAACTGAAACATCATTTAAATGGGGAAAACATTGAATTTAGGGGTTATAAAGAAAGAATGTTACCCTCTGATTTCAGCTTTCACTTTCTCAAAACAAATCACCTTCACCAATCTCATGGACTGAGATCATCAAGGTCAGGAGCCCTTGGCCCTGACTGTACGGCATCCTCTCCATGATACTGTACACCTACAGCTAATTTAGAAAAAAATTGTTAAAATAACCATCACCATATATTCAAATAGGTTATTAATAACATGTACCAACAAACATTAGCTAGTTTGTTGTTAATATCAGGCAAGTAAATGATTTTGGAGTTTAAAGCTGTGCTTGTTTATGTGTCTTCTGAACACCCCCATTACAGCAGTGTCTAATTTCCTGATGAGTACAGTTGTACCCAGTGGCAACGTGGTAATGGGTCTACTAAGGAGTTTTGTTCTCAGTAGTGAAGGAATCAAATGTCTAACATTTAATACTCTATCTAGTATTTATATATTTCATGTTACATAGGACAAATGTGAAATGTGTGGGCAAGATTTAGAAAACATAGTGGGACTCATCTCACCTAATCTGAGAAGTCTGCAGCATAGGTATCTGCATCTGATCTAATCTTTGAGTCTCCTTTCATATTCAGTGGAGAGAGATAAACTCTTCCGAAATTTTAGTCATTTGTCCTACCTTTGGGTGAGATGAGGTGACCCTTGAAAGGCCTAATTCTGTCTTTGTAAAGAGAGCCCAGACAATGAGCACTAAGGTGACAGTCTGCACTGAGAACATCTCCATTTTGGTAGGGGAATCTCACCCTCTGGCTATTAGAGATGTCTGCTCCTGGTAGCTTGTCTAGCCAGTTCCTCTTCTGCCTCTTCACAGGAGAAACTATGAAAATCTTATGTTAGAGTAAGAAAGCCCAGCAAGATTCCTCTTGTTTGCTATTCTTAATCTTCTACAAGCAATCCAATTTTTGAGGTTGAGTAGATATTGATTAGTTATGATTAAGTCTGGACTAAATGTGTTATGCAAGTTTTTTCTGCTTAAATGGGTGTTCCCAGTCTCCCTCCTCCTTAAGCCTCCCCCCCCCAATTTGGATGCCATCAGAGTATTGTTTCAGTGTAGGAGGAATGCAGGTTTCAATGTTGATGAAGAGGTTAAAGGGTTATTATTCTGGGGAGCAAGTTATGATGGAAATGCAATTTATACTGGTTAAAATGAGAGGATGACTAATGGGATGAAATTCAGGCTTTTCTCGAGGTCACTAGTTCATAATATAAGACAAATAGGCACAGGAAGAGACAGTGCTGGACAAGTGGTTGTAGGGGTAATTATCTGCACTCTAAGGGGAGGCAGGAAACTACAATGTATTTAGGCAGCAATGAGAAAGCCAGAAATGAGGCAGTGTGACTCCTGCGTCTAGAAGATTTCCTTTTTTCACGGTTGAAAAGCGATTGCTGACCGAACAGACTGGAGGTCAGGAGATGCAGACATGACAGACTGCAGTGGAGGAAACCTGTAATAGTTCTGATCCCTAGCACAGCTCCTTGTGCTACTCCTTCCCCAGGATCTTTTGGCTGCTGTGAGCCCAGTACCACCTTAAACTCTACTAAGCTGCCGTGGCCAATGCTTTATGCCATAGGGGATGATTTAGGAAGTAGTGGGGAAAAGGAACACTGCAACAGACCATGGATTAACGAAAACTACATTAAAGGGAAAAATATTTGCCACCAGTTTCTAGCCAGTTGAAAGGCTGCACGTGTGTAGGCGTGTACCTGTCATGCTGGCTGCTCTCAGGAGCCTTGCTCAGAGCACATATGCTTGCATTTGCACTAAAATAGCTTCCAGACAAGGGAAGAAATAAATTTAAAGTGACAGCTGCTAGAATTCAAGGACTAGGAAAGACTCTAGGGATGTATTCTTCTGCAGATTGCAGACAGATTAAAGGCATGGAATAAACACAAGTGCTTTACACCTATCTGTGCATTGCTGACTCAACAGAACAGAAGGTTATGCTCCTTTTGCATATATTCCAGCCTCATCGCATCTCCCTGACCTGTGGTACAACTGGGGAACATGATGCAATAATTCCTTCTTTGGCTTGACACCTAAATTATGGTAAACATCACAGGAAGGTACATCTAATGAAAGACTACAAATACTGTCAGAACCCTTTTTGCCCCCTTCTCTTGCCCTCTCTGTCACAAGACTAGTAGTGTGCCTTTGGATTCTCTGAACAATTCCAGGTCCTGAAGCCTAGTATCCCACTCATCAGGTAGATCTACTGTGGCCTGTGCAGACCTTAGTGTGTACTTTTGCTTCTGTCATACAAATAAAATGGAACTCAGTCCTATTATTATGGAAGAGAGTAAAGAGCACACATCCCATCCTGTCCCATTGTTATTCCTGAGCTGCTGCTGTTTTTCCTCTGAATGGATAACTTCAAATAATAGGTGAAAGCTGAAAACTTTTGAATGGGAACAAAGTGGTTGTTCCTTGATGTAATAAAAAGACTGGCTGTCAGCTGGCTAGTCCAGCATTTAAAAGGAATCCTTTCCTATCTAGACCCAGAGCAAAGCACAGACACTCCTAAAAATGTTTAAAACCAGCTTGTACTTGCTGGTGGTCTTTGTGCTATCAGGTTTTTTTTGTTACAGCAGCAGGGAAAAAGCAATTTGATTCACTTTGCTCCTACTAGGTATCTGAGGTCTTCGAGAGCACCTGATGGGACAGACTTCTTTTCACAAGCTTAAAACAATGAACTTCAATATATAAACTTCTGAGCTCCCCAGTCATTAATTACTGGAGCAATTGAGCCAGCTTATGTTTGGGCCAGCCTGTTGTTCTGGGTTCTCTTATGCATCTTCTGTTCAGACTGGTTTGCTTTGTAATTCTTTGGATTTTGTTGGGTTTTGTGTTGGTTTTTTTTTTTACAGTTCTGTCTTATTATAAGTAGCTATCTAAATAAGTTTGCATGGACAATCTTTTCTTGCATCTCAATCCTATCCTGTTGTAATAATATTTGGCAGACATTATTTCTTGACCATTATCTCCCAACTTTGTCTTGTGGTTGCAAAATCATGTGTTAGTTGGAAGTACAGTTCTTTCACCCTGCTGTGCACTGTTTGCTTGTTAAAATAAGGGACCTGCAATGCACAAAAGTGAGAACTGGGGTTTTGAAAGGAGTTATTGAAGCAGTTATTAATCCTTGGGACATAAAGCATGTAATATATTTTTTAATTTTTTCTGTTTGCTACTGGCATCACACAATAAAAGTCCCACAAATGGGCACATGAAAGATTATGAAAATTTAAGATGACATAGTCATTATCACAACTCGGTATAAGCAGATTATTTATCTGTTTGTTCAAATTTACTCAAAGCACTTGCCTTGGACCGTGAGAGTTCTATACATTTTTTGAAACCTAAAAATCCAACAAAATTAGTGTCCTTAAAAATCTACAAAATTCATTATTTCTTTGCAAAGTTGAAAGCTCCTAAGCTCAGTGTAATAAAACCCACCAACCACATCACACATCAAGAGACTAACATTGCGTCTTGTCATATCTAGGGAGGAGATGAATTCAATATGCAAGTCACCAAAAGAAAATACCAGGCTAACAGTTTCCTCCTGTTTGAAAAGGTTGTTATGTGTCAAAGCAGCTCTGTAACTAAGAATTCACTTAGTGTCACGTGGGGAGAAAAAGGATTTCCAAAGTAAACAAGACACAAACAAGCTTCATAGGTAAAAGTAAATAGGTTGAAATTCATAAATGTGAAAACACTGCACTTCAAAATATAGGTATGATGTACTCTCTGTGGGTATTATTTCACACACATGAATTTTGGAAATTGGAGAAGTCCAGTGTCAAAAATACTGTAGCAACCTGTTGGTAAAGTCATTGACTGCTCTAGCAGGATCTGTCCTGAAATAATTGACTTTCATGTTCTTTTCTGGTTCGTAATGGAACAGTCATCAAATAGTGCTGCTAATGATCCTTGTTAGCATGTGTGTAAATAGCCAATTATATCAAAGATGACTGGAACACACTTAATTATATAATTTACTAATTTTA
>NW_010561018.1:0-25865 GCF_000687285.1 Phaethon lepturus | reverse complement strand
CCTGCTGATTCTGCAATGAAGTTGCTCATCAGTGTGAGGTCAGATGCATAGCCTGGTCCAGTATCATTACATACAGAACATGTATAGATGCAATGTTAAAATTACATCAAACATGCAACAGATGGCCAAATGATCTTCTACCTCACTTGAAAATTTAAATACATGCAGCTCCTGTCCCTGACACATGAGCCAAAATTGTTCTTAAAACGTCTAATTGAAGGGATCCTACTAACCTCTCCAGATAGTCTGTTCCAGAGCTTTACTATCCTTACAGTAGTGTATTTTTTTCTAGTGTGTAACCTAAATCCTCTTTGCTGTAAATTAAGCAGATTACTTCTTACCCTCCTTCAGAGGACACTGAGAACAATTGATCACTGGTTTTGTAGTAATAACCTTTGGTAAACTGGAAGACTCTTAACCTCCCTTTTTATTATCTAAATAATTTTTCTTTAATGGTTGTGGTTTTTGAAAAATCTTATTTTTCTTGCTCTCTGTTGGATATTCTCTATGTCTGTGCTTCTTTAAATGCTGTGCCCAAAGCAGGAACCAAGCTCTCACTAGTAACAAGTAGAGCAGAATAATTACCTCCATTGTCTCGCATATAACAATTCTGATAATATACCCCAACATGAGATTTTTCATTTTTTGAAAGTGACATCTCATAGTCTATGAACTGCTGTAACCCCAGATATTTTCTGCAGTACTGCTCACTCATTTATTTTCCCATTTTGTTCTTTTATATTTGCTCTGACCTTCCTGGCTGTGCCTTTTTGAATGTGTCTTTATGAAATTATGTTGTATTTTGGACTCTCCCTCACAAATTTTCAGGGTTCTTTTGAATTACAAAAAGCTTCCCTTTTTCCCCTGTCCTAGTTTGGCATCAGCTAAGATTATGTGCATTACAGTAGCACACAAGGTGCTAGTAAAACAGTTTTGTAGAGTTGGATGCGTGACAGACTCCTGTAGGAGCATACGTGAAATGTCATCAAATTGACAGTAAGCTGTAGTTTAAACACTGAATTTCTTCAGAGTCAATTACTTGGGAACCTTACGGTGATTTAATCTAAACCATTTCTGGGGTGTAACCAGGTTGCTTTTCTTAGTTTATCTGCAAACTCAAGCACATAAAAGTTAAGTGTCAGGTTGAAAGTTGAGGAGGAGAGAAGGAGGAGGTCAGAGTTGAAGTAATGGGTCATTAAAAGGTGACTGATCTACATGGCATCAGGAAAAGAAAGCATACTGGAGAAAAAATTATGAGGCCAGACACAAAGATTCATAAAGATTTTCTGGATGAAGAGGAACAGAGGAATATTAGCAGACAGTTAGCAGAGACATATATTAGGCTGGGAAGTAAATGTGAAAAGAGGCTCTGTTTTCTTTAGTTGGGAATGGACCAGATTTAAAGGACGAAATTAATTTGGAAAGTAGAAAGATTATGTTACCGAAAGACTTCTTGCAGAATTGCTAAACAGCATGAGCAAAAGCAGAAGTGTGTTTGGGGAATAGACTCTTGCTTATGGGAGCAACTCTCTTTTGGATGAAAGGGGAAAACATCTAAGGGGAACCGAGAAAAGACGCCTGAAACCTCAATGGTATGACAGAGGGATTTGTGATAGGAGATTGAAAGTGCCGATGACAGATGAACAACCAGATGAAGGGAAAGAACAGTAAGAGATAATAGACCCTTGTTTATCTTCTCCAAAAACATGTTGCTTACCATAGGAAACATGGGAATTGAGATGGATTATGCACAGTGCAAGCTTAAACTCGCATGGACATTTTCAAAGCTGGCTTGCTAAACCAGAGAGATTTTAAAAGAAAGAAAGAAACTGTATTTGATTTCCCATTTTGTCTACTAACTGTCAATGTCAAGAGCCCAATCAGGATCATTGCCAGCAGAAGATGTATTAGGAGTTGTACTTCTACGCAAAGGACAGAAAACTTATTGGGAAACCACTTTTCATAATGCCAGTCCCTAGTTTATATGCTGTCTTTCCATGTCAGAGCAGTCTGGGATTTCCCTACGCATTACTGTCACCTAAGTTCCCTGTGATGAAGGGTGACAGCACAGTGGGGTAAGCCAAGCCCACTGATGCCCATGTAATTGGATGCTCCTGTGCACAATAGGCACCTTCTACTGCACAGTTCACAATGACTCGTGTGAATCATTCTGTTCTGCTCATGCTTTCTTCTCTCTGCATCATTTTGTTGCTAAAGGGCATTTTGTTCTTACTTACAGAAGCCGACATCTTCCTTCCTTTTTAAGCTTCACTGTAGTTTATTTACATTTGAGAGCTGAAGGGGTTGAATCTTAATTTCAATTCACTGAAGCCTACCTTTAGGTTGCCTTTATCTGCTTTTTGGGGCACCAGTCAGCACAAACTCAGTCTCTCTGTATGATGAGTGACTAGCTGTAAGAAAGGTCAATGCTTTTCAGTCACATAGACAAAGTAAAGGAAAATAAGAAGGTGACTTTATAAGTGTTCTAGGTATCCAACCAAGACATCAAGACATATTGGAGAAGTGGAAAGTTTTTCCTGCTGTTATTCTAGGCACAGGCTGTGCTAGAGATCAGTATGAGGGGTCTCGGGTAGATGAGATTTGAGGAAAAGGAGAGATGATGTGGTCACAGACCAAATAGTGTTTTTTCACATCTGCATTTTGACTCCATGGCATATGTCACAATGCAGATGACATGAAAAGCAGTAATGGGGAGGACCCAGAAATGGTGAGGTTCTGAGAGTTGTATACTTCTGAGTAGAGGACTAATGGTACAACTTTGGGAAGGGGCAGTGCTGACTCATTTGATGCTCCTGAAGATAAGCCTGAGGTAGATCCCCAGGGGAGCTGGTCCCCTGGTTTGGCAAACTATTCCAGTGTGAACTGGGCTGAGTCCATGATCCACGAAGTTCTGAGAATGACATATGCTACAGTGAGATTCTGAGTGGGGCAGATTTACAGAGCTTTTACAGTGCTCAGAGATGCTGATATACCAGCAGAACTGAGAGATGCTACAATATCCAGACATGAGATGAAGCTTTCTTTAGGGATTAGGCCTGGAAAAAAAAAATCCAATTGTCTTACACTCACAGCCTATGTCCAATGTACCCCCCCCAATCCCCAGTTCCTTTCAGAGCTCAAGTTTGGTGAGCCAGTGCAACTAGAAAGCTGTGACTGACTGGTTCCCCAGATGGGTTGGTTGGGTAATATGGTCCATGGTAGCCGTAAAGGAAAACATGTCCAGTTTAGCATCTTGTCATGGTTTAACCACAGCTGGCAACTAAACACCACACAGCTGCTCGCTCACTCCCCCCACGGCAGGACAGGGGAGAGACTTGGAAGAGTAAAAGTGAGAAAACTTGTGGATTGGGATAAAGACAATTTAATAGGTAAAGCAAAAGCCGCTCACACAAGCAAAGCAAAATAAGGAATCCATTCACCACTTCCCATCGGCAGGCAGGTGTTCAGCCATCTCTGGGAAAGCAGGGCTCCATCACATGTAACAGTTACTTGGGAAGATAAACGCCACCACTCTGAATGACTCCCTCCTTCCCTCTTCCGTCAGCTTTATATGCTGAGCATGACATCATATAGTATGGCGTATCCCTTTGGTTAGTTGGGTCAGCTGTCCTAGCTGTGTCCCTTCCCAGCTTCTTGTGCACCCCCAGCCTACTTGTTGGTGGGGTGGAGTAAGAAGCAGAAAAAGCCTTGATTCTGTGTAAACACTGCTCAGCAATAACAAAAACATCTCTGGTATCAACACTATTTTCAGCACAAATCCAAAACATAGCCCCATACCAGCTACTATGAAGAAAATTAACTCTATCCCAGCCCAAACTGGCACATATCTTCAGCACCAATCACTTGTGGGATTTGCTTTTTGGCCTTTACTCAGTACTGCACAATCCTCTCTTCAGGTCTGCTGAGCAATAGCTATACTTCCATATGCATAAATAGTCAAGGACTAATCGTCGTCCAGAGGCATTTGTGGTATAGAAGTGCACCACAGCACCATGGCATGGAAGCGCTCCTCTGGCCCTCCTTCCCCCTCTCCATAAATCACTCCAGAAAGGGGATTTATGCATCTCTTTCCATGAGGAAGAATACTGGCACAGGGTTATATGATGCACCTATGTGACACAATGCAGCTTTCACACGTGTACCCTACAAAGTGTATAATTAAATGCCACATAAGCATATGGGTTTTAAAATGTATTACAAGGTATATGAAACTACAGAACTAAACTTTCCAAGCATTACTTAATCGATGTACACTGTTATCACATTTTCTTAGCAAGGAAACCATTATCTTCCTTTTTGTCTACGAAATTACCACAATATCAGCCTGACAGAGATGAATCTGTTGCTTTCTTGTGCCAAACTGAGAGCTCTGAGAGTCTGCAAACTGAACTCAGAATGTTATTACAGAGAATCAATATCTGTGGCCCCAGCTCTGATCTTCAGAACAGATAACTGTCAAAGCCTGCATTTAATTTCCTCCCAAATATTTTAAAATGATTTTTGTAACAGATTATGTTGCTGTAAACATTACTGTTGGTAAAATAAATGAGTAATTCTTTAACATTCTTTCTTATTTGTTTGATATTATCTAGCATGACTGCCTTCAACCTTAACAAACTTTTATCTAGAAACATTTTGGACTTACACAAATAACTTCAGTCTTAACTAAAGTACAGCTCTGGAGCCAAAGTTACCAAACTTTTTTGCTCTCAAGCCAGGTAGGGAGATGAGTTTTAGAGCTGAGGAGCATTCACTAAAGATGTTTTTCAACAAGCAATGACCTAGAGTTCCTCTAGAACTACTTTCTGGGTAGTACAACAGCCTTGCCTCATACAATCCACCAGAGGGTTTTATGAGAAAATTACCAGTCTTTTAGGTTATAATTATGTCCTTGCATTCAGCTGAACGTAGGGTGTGCTTCGTCCTGTTAAGCCCTATCATATTAACCATCCTAAAAAATAAATGGAAGCTGCTGACTAATTTTCTCTCTGTGCCACACAACAGCACTACAAAGATAAAGCAGTAGAAAGGCTTTTTGTTGACTGAGGGTTTATTGAAGAAATAGTGCCTGCTTGATTATCTACTAGTGTGGTCTTAATGTAGTTATGCATCATTGTATGTCCTTTCCCCCAGTTGGGACTTCAGTCATGTTACCACGTTACCACACCTGATCATGGCATAAGGGACAACGGCCAGAAAAAGCTTACAGATTCTTCAGAGTCTTTATCCACTCTGATAAAGTGTGAGAGGACAACAGAGTGGGACACAAGCAAGCCAGGAGGTTTCTGGAGTGTGATAGTAACGCCCTCAAACAGGTGACTGAGGAACCAAGGAGAGGAAGTTCTTCGTTGGACCTGATACTTCCAAACAAGGAACTGGTCTGGGGTGTGAAGGCTGGGGGACCCTTATTTTTAGGGACCACATGGTGGATGTGGATGGACTTAAGGATGCTATGAGGAGGGAACTGGGCGCAGATAGCAGCCTCTCAACCCTAGGTTTCAGCAGAGTAGGCTTTGGCCTGATCAGGAACCTGCTAGTAAGAATCCCATAGAAGACGATCCTGGAGAGAAGAGAAATTCAGGAGATTTCAAAGTTTTACCTTCTCCAGGCTCCAGAATGCACCACTTCAATGTGTAGAAAATCAAATAAAGGTGGCAAAAAGCCTGCATGGATGATCAAGGAGCTTCTGGCACAACTGAAACATAAAAAGGAAGAATAGAAAAGGTGAAAGAAAGGACAAGTGACCCCACAAGAATATAGAGATGCTGTCCAAGATACATGCAAGGATGGAATAGGAAAGCCAAAGCCCATCTGGGGTTGAATGTGGTGAGGGATGGTGTCATGGTTTAACCCCAGCCAGCAACTAAGCACAGCCGCTTAGTTGCCGCTCGCTCACGGCCGGCAACTCACTCCCCAACAGTGGGACAGGGGAGAGAATCAGAAGGGTAAAATTGAGAAAACTCATGGGTTGAGATAAAGACAGTTTAATAGGTAAAACAAAACCTGCACACAAGCAGAGCAAAACAGGGAATTCATTCACTACTCCCCATCAGCAGGCAGGTGTTCAGCCATCTCCAGGGAAGCAGGGCTTCATCATGCATAATGGTTTCTTGGGAAGACAGACACCATAACTCTGAACATCCGTCCACACCTTCCTCCTTCTTCATCCCAGCTTTATATACTGAGCATGATGTCATATGTTATAGAATATCTCTTTGGCCAGCCTGGGTCAGCTGTCCTGGCTGTGTCCTCTCCCAGCTTCCTGTGCATCCCCAGCCTTCCCATGATGCTGTCCAAGATACATGCAAGGATGGAATAGGAAAGCCAAAGCCCATCTGGGGTTGAATGTGGTGAGGGATGGTGTCATGGTTTAACCCCAGCCAGCAACTAAGCACAGCCGCTTAGTTGCCGCTCGCTCACGGCCGGCAACTCACTCCCCAACAGTGGGACAGGGGAGAGAATCAGAAGGGTAAAATTGAGAAAACTCATGGGTTGAGATAAAGACAGTTTAATAGGTAAAACAAAACCTGCACACAAGCAGAGCAAAACAGGGAATTCATTCACTACTCCCCATCAGCAGGCAGGTGTTCAGCCATCTCCAGGGAAGCAGGGCTCCACCATGCGTAATGGTTTCTTGGGAAGACAGATGCCATAACTCCAAATGTCCCCCCACCCCTTCCTTCTTCTTTGCCCCACCTTTATATGCTCAACATCATGTCATATAGTATGGAATTTCCCTTTGGCCAGTTTGGGTCAGCTGTCCCAGCTGTGTCCCCTGCTAGCTTCCCTTGCACCCCCCACCTTCTCACTGGCAGGCCCGCATGAAAAGCTGGACAGTCCTTGACTGCTTAGCAGCAACCTAAAGCATCAGTACTTTATCAACATTTTCTCTTTCCAGATCCAAAACATAGCTTCACACTAGCTTCTGTGAAGAAAATTAACTCTGTCCCAGCTGAAACCAGGACAGATGGGAAAGGCAACGGGATATTACAGGTATATCCCACAGCACAAAAGACTAGTAAAATGTGGGCCTGCTACTGAATGACACAAGGGAGATGGTGACAAAGAACAAGGAGGCACTTGATGCCTTCTTTGCCTTGGTCTTTATGAATAAGATTTGCATTCAGGAATCCCAGGTCTCTGACAGCCATTGGAAAGTGTGAAGCCATAAAGACCTACCCTTAGCGAAGGAGAATAAGACTGGAGAACATTTAAGCAAACTGGATGTACATAAGTCCATGGCACCTGATGAGTTACATCCATGAATGCTGAGGGAGCTGGCTGATATCACTGCAAGGCCACTTAATCTTTGAAAAGTCACGGTGTTTGAGGGAGGTTCCTGAGAACTGGAAGAAGGCAAATATCACTAGTATCTTCAAGACTGGCAAGAAGGAGGATCTACAGAACTACAGCCCATCAGATTCACCTCAGTCCCTGGGAAGATGGTGAGCAAAGAGTCCTGGAAACCATTTTGAAATGTATGAAGGACAAGAAGGTGATTGGGAGTAGTAAGCATGGATTTTTGAAGGGGAAATCATGTTTGATCAACCTGGTATCTTTCTACGATGAGATGACTAGATGACGGGGTGAGGGAAGAGTAGTGGATCGTGTTTGCCTTGACTTTAATAAGGCTTTCAATGCTGTCTCCCCTAACACTCCTACAGACCTATTGCCTAGGTAAGTGGACACTGAAGTGGTCTGAAAACAGACTAAACTCCCAGGCTCAAAGGATTGTGACTAGAGGTAGGAAGTTCAGATGGAGACCAGTTAGCATTATGAGGAGATGCTCAGAATGCTGGTAGAGATCACCCAAAAGAAGAGAAGGATCAGGACTGATTTTATAAACCAAACACCTGATCAGATGAACTAAAGCAGAGACTGAGTGACAGGACAACAGGCAATGGGCAGGAATGGAAAAGCATTAAATTCTGTTCTAAACATAAGGAAAAATCTTTCCTACTGTAACAGTAGTTGACCATTGGAACAGGTTACTCAGAGAGGTTGTGGAGTCTCCATTCCTGGAGATATTCAAACCCAACTGGCCAAGAGCCTGAGCAACCTGCTTTAGCTTACCCATCCTTGGGGGGGGGTGGAGTTGAACTAGATGATCTCCAGAGGGTACCTTCTAACCTCAGCTGTTCTGTGGCTCTGTGAATGACAGGAAAACTGGTTCCTGGTAAAACAGATTGACAGTGAGCTCCCAGGAAGAAACGGCAAGACTAGAAGCAAATAAAGAATCGGTTGCATTTAGGTAATGTACAGTTTATGCACTTTTAGGTAGAAGATCAGGCAGCAAAACATGGGAATTCATGTTTTGCTGAAAGTGGTGGTTTATGCCTCTACGGTTAGTTGACCAAAAGATATGAGGAGTAGATACATTTAATTTAATGAAGTTGAGTAAATTAAAATTTGGTCTACACATTATCTTTTATATATTTCATTTCAAAGCCATCTTTTTCCTTTTGCAAGCTTTTCATGCAGTATATATCCTAATAATTAATTTTCTAATTTAGTAATATGCAATAGTGTCAAATAATTTTTATGTCCATAGTTTCCCTCTGTGATATTTGTTACCACTATGAAAAATTCTGTCAGATTTGATAAGAATAATCTCCCATGTGTGAATCCTACTGAGTCAAACTCTTCTTAATTAAATCATAACAGTCCAGCTGACCTGGTCCATCTCGGCTTAACTGTGTCCTCTGTTACCCTTCCTGCATTTTTTTGTTATTCTTGTGTTTTCCGTCGTATAAAAGGCAGGTGTTACACTTGAATCTAAACATCTTCTTGCTTCCAAAAGTGTAGTGAATGCATATGCTAATATTGGCCTAGTTCTTTTGGTACTTGCCTCGGGATTCTGGGATGGAGGCTTTCTCATTTTGCACAGTTGCTTAATCTTCAAATGCTCTAATTTTTTTCTTTTATTCTCTTTTCTTTTTTCCTTTTAAGTACCAGATTTAGCAAAACTCCAGTTTCCTTTAGCAGGTTTTGTTGTCTAAAGTAATAACATTTGTTCCTGGGAAAAGTGGCTTGCATTAATGATTATATGTTTTTTAGTATTTCCTATGGGCTTTCTTGTTTCTCATGTGGCTGAAATATTGTTGTCAATTATGCTGATACCACGGTTACTGCTGAACCGTCAGGCCATAGGCTCTGTCAAAAACATATGCAGTTTAGTCAAAACCAAACTTGCTCAAAAATATTATATACTTTCCTATGATAAAAATAAGATGGTAGCACAAACTTCCTTTGCATTATTATGGCCATTTAACAAGTGATAAGTGTAACACAAGGTGTAACTATAAGTCAGAGATAAAACTTATGGTTTTACTCATACATTTCCTTATCTTTGTGCACTGGATAAATTTAAAGCTGAGATTAAAACTGGAATTTTGATATTAGGAATGCTAATTTGTTTCAGTAACTACAGCACTTCCTCTTAAATTTTAAGTACTTCCCTGTAAATTTAGTATTTTTGCAGTTGGAGAAAAGATATTAGAAGACAAATGATCAAGTAGGTCAAGAAGACTGATCATTCTCTTTCATGGTCTCTATTTCTCAGTTTTACTCCAGAATATTAATTCAAAATCTGCTATAATAAATTTCAGAATGTGCTTTTATATGGAAATTATGTTTAGACTTGCAGGGATCTATATGTAAATAAAGCCAACAGTTCCTTAGCATTCAGTTTACATCTTCCCCTAAGTAATTTTGTGCACATGCTTAGTTTTGTACTTCTGTGCTTCTGCTATTTCTTGCTTCATTGTTGACACACTTTTGATTTTTGTAGACTTATATCTCACCTCCTCATCTATTTCTCCCTAAGCTATATATTTTTAACTCTCTTTCCTCACATTTAATTTCCTTCAAGCCTTTTATCAGTTGATAATGTTTCTTTGGATAAGCTAAGGTTATGAACATGTTGCATTTGAATTATCCTGTGTGATGTGGCCATCTGTTTATTATAAAACGGATATTATAGAAACAGAGAGAATATAAATCAGTCAGAATTACACATGGACTAGGAAGTGTAGTTAATTAAAAATATTAGAAAAGTTTCATGTCTGCTGTTTAGAAAACAGGAAGCTTACTGGAAGTTCATTGTACTAAACAGGGCACAGAGTTGCAGGGGTGTATTTGAACTGCTTGTTGTTTTAATTTATAGTGGATAGTACAAAAAATGTATGAACAAATCAGCAAGCAATAGAGTAGGGAATTGGCAAAATACACGTTTGACTTGTAGGGTACATTGCCTTTTACCTAAGACCACACCAGCTAAAAACAAGGTAACAGCCCAGATCATACGCTCTGTAAATATACGCTAGGTACATTGTGCTATGTTTCACCTTGAATAGCACCAGGCACCTCTATTTAGGGACTGAATGTCATTCAGTGTGCTCGCTCTGTCCTGTAATTGTGCCCCAGCAGTACCTTCAAGATCCAGATCACTGTCTTGGCACACCTAAGCTGGCATGTTGGAGGTGCCATTTCAGAGGTGACTGGACCTTGCAGCTTCCACCAAGTGGTCCCCTGTTGCCCTCCCAACGACCTGACAGCACCCACGTGCAATGGACACTGACATGAGACCCTCTAGGAAGGGTGGTAAGGGCCATGCCAACTGAGCGTCCTAACACGCTTTCTGTGCAGGAACCCCTTTAGAACTCTGACCCTGATGATGCAATCCCATAATACTTGTAACAGAGGACCTCCTAGCACTGGAAGAAAGGCAGGAGCAGAGCAATGGTAAATTTGTTGCTGGGTCTCTGAGATTATGGGGATCCATGACAAGAGCCAGGAAATCTCTAAGGCACTGGCAGGACAAAAGCAGTAGAGGCAAGGTCAGGATGGTCTTCAGCACTGACACAGCCAGCACCAAAATATTTTAAAATTATAGACAAGTATTTCATGGAGCAGCAAGTGAAGGAACCCACAATATGGGATGCTTTTGCTGTGAAATATACAATCTTTGGCAGCATGGCTATCATTTCACTTTCATGCATACTTTTCTGCTAAAGAATTATGATAATTTTTGGCTTAACCACCAAAATATTAAGTTTAAACTTATATATACTTCTATAACTTTTTTATTTTTTAATAATGGATCACATCATTATGGTTGTTGAATGTCTGCAAAATTTGGCCTTTGGCAATGTTCAGCTACTTAATAGACTATTTGTCTCTTAACTTTGTAATTATTTGATTTGGTTAAATATTTGGTTAAATGCCTTGTTCCTCAACAGTCATTGTAACTGTTGTGAAGAAGAGAAGACTCACAGTGGGATCATCTGTCCTTGTGAATTTCTGTCTTACCTGGCCAAGAGTTATCTACAGGTAAGGTGTAGTGGGTGACATGGAAATGTACAGGGTTTCCCTTAATTTTCATTCAGAGGTTTTCCTGTGTTCTGTCTTAACTTCATTCATTCAGATAACAAAAGTAACAACAAACAAATCAAAAATTAGAAATGAAGTCCTGAGAAGCTAGAAGGTCCTAAGAATTTAGGAAATTACTACCTCATTAAAAAATGCCATTTCTGATTTCCCTGTAAAAGTACATAAGAAGAGTCTTATGGATACATTTTCTGCTCTGGTTATAGCATATGTAGATCAATACACTTAGGGAAATTTACAATGTTAATTCAGAAAGCTTCGAAATAGTCTTAGGATTTTGTTCCCACGGGCCAAGAAACTAGTACCTGCAGTCCTCTGAAATGTTCTCAGTGTCTTTTACTGTCTCATTAACTGACAGAAGAATCATTTTCCAAGCTTGATCTTATTCTTAATTGTGTATAATCTCACAGTTTTTTATTTCAGAGGCCAGTGCAAATAGGGAGAGGTTTCTTACCCCTCCCCAATTTGACATGAGACTTCAAATGGGGCATGAAGAGCTTTTGTTAGAACAGTACTTTGGCTTTTTAAAGAAGTTAATTTGGCCATTTCTATCAAGTCTTTTTCATCTGAATATTCAAGTGGATTGGTAGTTATACCAGCTTGGGGTTTTTTTGTTTGGGGCTCTCTTAGAGGAAACAGGTTTTCTGATTTCACCATTTGCTGTCAACTCACAACAGTTTATTCCCAGAAGAAGCTTTAGGGTTTTGATTGATTCAGCTATGATAGCACAGTTCTGACAATCTCTTACATTTCTTTCTTATTTCTCTTGAGGAACCACTGCTTGTTATCTGCCTGGCATTTATAAGTGTTTTCTATTTGCTGGACAACATTTCATTATACCTCTTAATCATCATCTTAGTATAAAGTAATGCTACCTTTAAAGCTCTAGAAGCTTTAGAAATATCCTACAACACATTACAGAAGGATGCAATACATGATGTATCTTCCATTCAGGGATTCTTTAAATAGACTGTGCTTACTGGTATTGACCTTTGTGATGGGGTCATGATAGCTCATGTACCTCTGACTAAAATTTATGTCCAGTATCATGCTAACTGCTCCCACATGCTATTCCCAGTATGTGCATTGTGTGTATGTTACAGCTAGATTTCAAACTATTGACAAACTTGACAACAAATGGATGGCTTCCATGTAAGAGCAGAAAGCAGTAATATGTTTCAGAATCAGGTATTTTTTTCCTAAAATAATTATCTGTTCTTAAAGACAGTGTAAGTCAGAAGTTGCCGAACAGAGGCTGCCAGCATTAATAGATCTGTACGGTTATTTTGTGTGCCTCAGAATTACTTACTTCTCCCCTCAACTACAAACAAGCCTATTTTTTGTCATTTTGAAAGATAACAAATTAGTTTCCCAGTCTTATCACATAGCTGCTGCTCTAATCCAGCTTTTATTATTGGCACTAGACCTCGCTGTTTTTCTCCTTTGCAGCACCCTGGAACATACTGGGTATTTCCTTGTGGAAGCTGCATTTTCAGCCAGCTGTGCCTTACTGTTCCAAACTTGGAAAGCATTTGAGCCATCAATGAGGTAAGGAGGAAAGCAAGCAAATTAAAGACCCCAGATTCTCAGAGGTAACATCAATGGGCTTGTCTGAATGTTATGTAAATTAAAAGGCTAATATCATATTTGTCTTTTTTTTTTTTGCTGTACTTCACCTTTAGGCAACACTGCCTTGAAGAAAATTTTTGCTGTATCCTAGCGATGCTGGAACCCGATTAGCTGTGCAGTTCAACATCTATCTTGATTTTTTCTGATGTTTTGCTCATGAGATGAGCATAAATAAGTGAAGGTTATGTACAAAGCATGAATCACTGCACAGATTTATTCTGTTCAGCTTAAAGGTTTTGCAAATAGTTTCTCTGATGTCTTTTTGTTATGTACATTTAGTGGGAAGTGTTAATAAACAGAGACTGGATAGCTAGGAGTCTCTTGGTTTAACATTTTTGTGTAAAAGTAACTCATACTCCATCTACTGAACAACAATGTAATGAACATTTATCTGTTCCTGTCACTGTATCCAGTACCCTGGTTTTACCCTCAGAATGGCAAATGATTGTGAATTGGGCACAGAGATGTTTTTTTCCGTATGTTCAAAAGGATACACATTTAAACTTGGGTTTGGGATTAAAAAGTTCAACTTAAGGGGCATGCTGCTTATTCATGCAGGCAGCCCCTATTAATTCTTAACCTCTCTCAGTCACCCATTACTTTGTACTGGGTTTGGTGTGAGGTTTGAACATTTCTTTCTTTAGCTACCTTGATTAATATATCAAGAAATAGAATGAGAAAGCAAAGAGATACTGATTTAGTTGTTAACTACCACCTGCTAATGAACATAATGTGTGTTTTGAGAGGAAGGCTAAGAATCACTCCAGTCCTATGCTGAAGTTCCTGTCATCCAATATCCAGAGGTGAGTTTGAACCCTTTTAGGCAGAGTTTAACTGTGAAACCTTAAACATAGGATGGTATTAGAGAAAAAGGAGATCATACAATATTCTTCCCATTTTTAGAATTTTAAAGGAAAGCACTGTACTCTGCATAGCAGCATTGCATTTTGCATAGGCTCTGCACAAAGTCTGCTCTTTAAATGTCAAGTGAACCCAATCCCTGCTGGAAGACAGGATCACAAACTTTTGGAACCCACCTGGGCAGTTAAAGGAAAAAAACAGTTTGCTTGGTAATGCCAAGACACACCCGAACATACAGAAGCAGAATTTTATGGGCTTACAGAACTCTTCAGTTAAACAGCTAATGCTCTTCAGCGGTGTAACTCCAAGTTCAGAAGACACAGAGCAGGGCTTTTAGGATAACACTTTAAGAAATTTGTCCTTAATTTCCTATTAAGATATATTTTAAGTCTTCTCTCATCATTTGGGTCTTCAGGGCTAGTCCTAACCACACACACGGTTGGTGAAGTTGAGTAAGACACACATTTTCTATACATGTAATTTTCTTTAACAGTGGAAATATTATGTACCTGCCTAATTTGAAGTATGCAAATTCATTTTCTCTCCTCTAACACAATACAGAATACACTGCCCATTTACATTTCAAACGTCTTTGCCTAAGTAAACTTGTATTTTCAAGTCTAGAGAACTAGAGGGCTAAACTAGTACAGACCAAGGACCAGAGGCCTAAAACAATAAACTGATCTTGAGCAGAAATCAAATAGTACAGTGAAGTGCAGACTTTCTCTATTTATTTGTTTTACACAAAACATTTTTAAAAGAAGAAAAAAATTAGACAAAAACTACTTCTCTTGTACCTTAAGGATCTAAACAGGATATTTACTGTAGTACATGATATGCTTGCTTCTTGAAAATCGGATTTGCTTACTGTGCCTTGGCTGAAACTTCTTGATAATGAATGCCTCCACATCACTAATCTTATTTTAAAATCTTGGCTTAAACTTTTTAAGGTGTATTTTCTTTAAGGTATTTTAAATTGATAGATCAGTCACGGACAAACCTATGAGTTTCACTTTAAATTGAGGTGTGTTGTTAGGAAGATTATATATATGAATTCCTGACAACTGTCTCTCTCTCTGAATAGGTGTCTGTATCCACTTTCTTTGTGTTCTGTAACGATTAAAACAGAAGACAAGCATGTAGTAATGAACGTGAACACAATTCTTTAAGCATATTTAAAACGGTATAAATATTTTCTGCATTACTCTGGCCTGACATGGAAGGAATTTAAGAGATTATTCAGCCCTGGTGTCTCCTGCAACAATCCCTGATTCCCAGGGTTTAAGCTGGTTGCTGTCCTCACTTGCCCTGTAGTCCCAGTGCTGGGGGGAACCAGCACACTGCTCAATACTACTGCAATTTCATTTTTGATCTGTGACAAGGTCAGAAAGCCAACATTAGGGACCCCAAGGGATAAAACGATCCCCACGGCTGCTCCATGATCTATATCCCCTCCCAAACCCAGCTCAGTCCAGAGTGCCAGGTCCCCCCTCACAATCTCATCACATCACTAATGACCTCGTAATTCCTCTTTCTCTCCAGCGTCCTGCTTTGAGCCAAAAACTCTCTCCATCTGAGCTTGTTTCCCAGGATCTCAGTGTGTGCTCCTTTCCCCGCTGCACTGAGCAGCACAAGAGGAGACAGCTCTTACGGAAAATTAGATAGATAGATAGATAGATAGATAGATAGATAGATAGATAGATAGATAGATAGATAGATAGATAGATAGATAGATAGATAAAGACCTGCCTCTCGCCTCTCTCCGGGGGACTCTGTCCCTTGCCCTAGCCGAATCTGGGTTGCTGCCGAGTCCGATTGTTTTCACGCAGGTTTCTGCCGCTGCTTTTCGTGACTTGCAAATGCTCCACTGGGTTTTTTTCCCTGGTGGCGGCTGCCCTCCGCCGGCGCGGAGCGGGGATTGCAGCAGAATATCCCCGGCCTGGAGAGCCAGGGACGGAGCAACCGGATCCGATCCCTCTGCTCCTCCCTGGGTAGAGCTTCGGGCAGCGGCCGACTTGCTGGTGGACAAAAAAACTGCATTTAAATGATCCCAAGGTGTGCCCAAGTCTCATCAGCTTTTTGGTTCGGCTTAAGCAGATAATATTTTTGTATGAGACAATGCTCATAGACTACATGTCGTTTTCTATTAGCCCTCCCTACTGTTGATGGAATCCAGTATCTTTAATATAAAAATAGATTACCTTTTTTTGCCCCTATATTTATGAACCCAACATTAGAAGAAAATTGACACCAGAGGTGGGTTACACCTGCCCAGGTATAAACTCTTCAACAAGCAAATTAGCTGTCATGCACCTTCAGCAGTACCTGCTAAATGCATTGCTTTCATGTTTGCTTTATAATTATTCACTAGGAACTGTGTGTGTGCATCTATCTCTAAGCTGCTATCCAGATTTTCATTGCCAGTGTGTCCATTCCATTAGTAAATGTGATATTGATGTGAGCATATGTCTGTTACCTAACTCTAACCCTTTTTTGATTTCTCCCCACAGGATGGATGTTTTCTGCTCTGGAAGTCTCCTTTCTTTCAGAGTATCTACAGGTTGTTGGTCAGCAGTACCAAGCATGTAAAAATATCATCCAACAGAAAGATGGCTTTTCAGAGCTCACCTTTAACAAGATAAAACAGGTATATAACAAAACAGTCAAGATACAAGAGTATGTTAGGCTACTGAGAGCCTAAATCTCACTACTTTTTGTAAAAGATGTCCCAGGAGGTTCACTGGTCACTGGTATTTCTGGGAATGTTTTAGTTGTGTCAGAGAAACAAGGGTCATCCTGTGATCCTGGAGGGTACCTGGCCTGCAGTTGCTGCTGGAATCGTAATGTGAAAGGAAGGGACCTGCAGCTGAGGGCAGAGAAGCAGGTGTTAAACAGAGGGCACAAAAAGTCTTATTTTCCCAGGTATCCTCCCAAAACAGGAAGTCTGCTGCTTCTGTAAAGCATAAGCCAGAGTTCTCATGCTGGGGTTATACAGCCCGTATCATTTAGCTGGGTTTGATTTACAAACAGTGCTGGCCACTTACTTACTTAGCTGCTGGACTGGTCACTGTATCTTCAGAAGCACTAAATGTAAAGTGGAGGGTGGTCCCCTCACATTGACCCATCTCCCTGTTCACCTGTGACATGAGTAAACATGACAACTCCCTTGATCTTGTCTCCTTTGAAAGTATCAGTTCAGAAGCTCTGTTTTCCTTTCAGGCGGTGACCATGCTGTCCATGAAGCCGTGCTTGAATCGCTTCTCCATTGGCCTCCCTATTTAGGTGGCACTGGGCCAGGTGTTTCCACCTTCATAGACTCATAGAATAGTTTGGGTTGGAAGGGACCTTCAAAGGTCATCCAGTCCAATCCCCCTGCAGTGAGCAGGGACATCTTCAACTACAGCAGGTTGCTCAGAGCCCCGTCCAACCTGAGCTGGAATGTTTCCAGGGATGGGGCATCTACCACCTCTCAGGGCTATCTGGGCCAGGGTTTCACCACCCTCATGCTGAAAAATTTCTTCCTTATATCTAGTCTAAATCTGCCCTCTTTTAATTTAAAACCATTACCCCTTGTCCTATCACAACAGGCCCTGCTAAAAAGTCTGTCCCCATCTTTCTTATAAGCTGCCCTTTAAGTACTGAAAGGCTGCAATAAGGTCTTCCTGGAGCCATCTCTTCTGCAGGCTGAACAACACAAACTCTCTCAGCCTTTCCTCAGAGGAGAGGTGTTACAGCCCTCTGAGCATTTTTGTGGCCCTCCTCTGGACCCTCTCCAACAGCTCATGTCTTTCCTGTGCTGAGGGCTCCAGAGCTGGACACAGCACTGCAGGTGAGATCTCACCAGAGCACAGTAGAGGGGCAGAGTCCCCTCCCTCGACCTGCTGGCCATGCTGCTTTTGATGCAGCCCAGGATACAGTTGGCCTTCTGGGCTGCGAACGTACATTGATGCCTCATGTCCAGTGTTTCATCCACCACTACCCCCTTCTCAATGTGTTCATGCCATCCAAGGATTACAGCATTGGGAACTTGGCTTGAAGGTGGGCCAAGCCTGGCATCAGGAGATAAAAAGTTGGGCACTGATGCTTGCTTTCTCTGGTCACTTCATCCTGTTAAACTGGCTGAGATACTAAGGTTCCCTTTGGTTTCCTGATATGTTCTAATAATTGTCTTGCTCTCCAAGTGGAAACAGAGACACTCTGACACTCTGAGGGAGAAAGATGGAAAAGAGGATATATAGGTCCTAAACCAGACACTGAGGATGGGGGAAAGACAAACACAAACCTAAAGGACTGTATCTCAGCCTTTCTTCCTCCTACTTTCCTCTCCTGCCTGTTTTGTTTCTTCCTTCTCTGTATCCATTTTCACTCCTTTCTGATCCATGCACCTGTTTTGACTTCAAACTGCCTCTACTGCCGCTTTTCTCCAAAATTCCCCCTACCCTTTTCACTATGGCTGATTCGACATCTTTCCCTTTACTAATTCCCATTCTGATTCTTTGCTTATAGGTACTACACCAACAAGCTCCTCCTAAGTTGCTTTCAGGATCGATCCTACATGTATTTCTCTGTCCTTACCCTCCTTGATCAGCCTTGTCAACCAAACAGGTTCAGGTTTGTCCTCTCTTGGCCCCTCTTGCATAGCAACTTTCCCTCTTCTAAACATTGCTCTCCCTCTTCCTATTCTCCCTTTCTCTCCCTCACTTCCAAATCTGCTTCTCAGATGAATCCTTGTTTCTCTCTTCAGATGACCAGCTAGAATTTCACAATTAGCCTGTCCAAGGCCAATCCCTGTCTATATCCTTTCCTTCCTGGCCTGTCTATTAAAGAGAAAATGTGCTATTTCTGCACCCAGAACAGCATACAGTCTGGCTATTTCTTATTTCTTATTATATAGCTCGACTGTCTTCCCTCGATCACTTCTAGTCACTATCTTCAGGCAGCCTATTGTAGAAACATTTCTTCTCAAACTGGCAGTTTCTTGCCCTTTTTCATGAAATGCCTGTGTGGAACTTCTGTCTCTGAAGTCTCTTTTTCAAGGCTATCCAAATGTCACTGATAAAATCATCTTATTCTCTGGTGCTTTATGAAAACCACACAGAAAGCCAGGATTTCTGTGGCTTTGAATTGCCTGACAACCTTGTGCCATTTGACTGTTCATCATGCGGCTTTCCATATGTATCTATCTTCTCCTAGTCAACTGAAAGAAAGCCACTGCACGAAACTGTGGAGTCATACAGAAACTGGACACAAGAACATGAAAAAAACCCTTAATAGATGACATTTTCCCCCACAAAATACATCAACTTAGAGCTAGAAATTAAAATATTATTTGTGGGCTATTTGAGACCTCAAGATGCAAGAAAACACGTGGTTCTAGGGATTTATGAAAAAAATTGCTGCATATTTGACATAGGAGTGAGGTTGAGGATAGAAAAATTGGATCCCACTAAGCACAAAGTTTACAAAGATGAGAATAATTTCTTGGCTTCAAAAGGCATTCATAGCAGCAAAGAGTTGAAGCTGTATTTTCAAACAAGAAGTACTGAGATTGTCATGTCTAGAGAAAAGAGAGCAAGAATTCATTGCCTTCAAAAGATGTAGGAAGGAAAAAGTCTGAGTAGACATCTGGCAGGTATCTTCTGTCCAGCATTATCTTTGGAGACTGGACAGTGCAGAATGTCTCTGAGAAGGTATGTGAACTCAGACTTTTGAGGCAGGGAATTTCCCTTTATTCTTTGAAGTTAGAAGGTATACAGGGCAGATTTTAGAGTGGATAACCTCACAAACAGACGTTAGTAGAAAGGAAGTACTGCTGCCTAGGAGGAAATGTGGCCCACATCGTGTCCAAGGAGTTTCCTGCGTCAATCAAAACACTGGAGTCCTGACAGTAAAGGAGCCTCTGGACCAAGAGGTGATTTGAGATCTGTCTGCAGAGGGGTACTCTGCAGACTTTCTTCTCTAGGAGATACTCTCTTCTCTAAGACATTCTTTGAAAATCCATTGCGGCTGATCCAGGAGATGGTGGAGGTTCATGCTGCTGTTAATACTGAATTGGTTCTTAACTATACATTGCTCTAGGAGAGGACATACAATAGTTGGAGGTTTCCTTGTGAAATAGAAAAATATTCAAAACTCTGAGCCTCCTGCAAACAGCCTGCACTTGAAAACGCCTCGATTGTCTCTCTGACTTCTGGAAGATGTAGTGCACAACACCTGAGCAATGCTTGTTCATTATTTGTCCATAACACGCATCTTCAAGCACATTTGACAGAAGGTTTATATAGGATGCCTTCTAGACGTTTCAGAGTTACCTGGATTATTAGTGCCAAACAAAACGTCTCAATAAGTACTAAGAAAGTGCGTTTATTTGCCAAAAGCTTCAGGTGGGAAACGTGTTTCAAAATTTGCCCTAACAATAGCCAGAACCCAGCGGAAGAGACTCGGGGGCAGACGACAGCCCATGTGCAGTTCCTGCGTTGGACGCCCAGTGCCGCTGTTGGCCAGCGCTGGGGGTAGATTGCTGCTGCTGGGCGGGGAGCTACCAAGCAGGGAGGGACCAGTGAGCACCAGTTAGATGCTACATGGCTGACATTAGCTGAGAGCTCAACCGAAATGTCCTGGTTCCACTGGAATACACCCTGGTTTAAAGCTTTTTCCAAGGGATGGGCTGGGAATTGCCGCATCGAGAACCGTCAGGAAACGCCAAGAGCACAAGGCAGAACCAGGGATGTGAAGGAAAGAGACGGTCTCACAGGCTGTCCCCAGCCTGCTGATGCCACACTCCATCCCTGGGGGATTTGGGAAGATTTCGCCGCAGGTCTGGGGTGACTCAGGCAGAGCCCGTTGGTTGGTAAGCACCGGCTTAACACCGCGAGAAAGGAATGTTTGCATTTAACAGAGTGATGGGGAAAGCATTAACTGGACTGAATGCAAACAGGGCGAGGAGGCCGGTTTATCTCTCAGAAAATGAACACAAATGGGATATGTACCGGTGGTATTTACAGCGTAACAGAGAGCCAGAAGGTTGGGGACAATTCTCCCGGCTTTCCTCACGTTTGCATCCAGCTGAGAACTCAGGGTAGCTGTTCGGCGGGAGAGCTGGGAATTCAGGCACTGTCTGAATGCTAGAGGAGAGAGAAGAAATCCGCCCTGGGAGCTGGCTGGGAATGAAAGGACGAGAATGTTGCTCCCTCTTTGCACTCAGGAGTGGAAACCACAGTGACTTGGGGAAGCATCTGTGCTTTTGATCTGCAGGCAACTGCTCCTCCCAAGGCACGCTATCTGCAGGGTGTGCTGGAGATGGCTGGGCAGCGGCTCCAGGGATGGGGAAAAAGCCTCGATCCGGGGGGGAACGAAACCCGGCCTGGATCCTCTGAGATTGCACTCAGAGGATCTGAATTCCCAGCTAGAAGACCAAGAGGGGGATTTTGGAAACCGAAATTGCTCAGGCTGCAGAAGTATGGGGAGAATCCTCTTTCAGAAACACTGTTGTCAAATACGGAGACATACCAGGAACGGAGAACATGTTGCTGCAGCTCTTTTCTAGCGCTGATTTAAATCTCAGAGTAAAGAGGAAACTGGTTTTCGGTCATTTTAAGCTACCTTCTTAGGATTCAGACATCATCACTAAAACAAAAAACGAAGAAGCCTGCAACATCACTATGTGCTCAAGGAGATAAGTGAATTTTCTCACACATTTATACAAGTTACATTCTTCTTATGGCTATGGTTCATCAGTCTGTTCTAAAACACGGTGTGACGCCTTCTTTTTTCCACTCATACATATCCATTTTATCATTGTGACCCAACGGAAAACACCAGCATTAGCTATCCAGTGATGCACGGTAAGTGACCCTCTTTATTTTGCATTCCTCTAAAATCTGAAAGTATATGAGCTTCACTCTACGAGCAGCATCTTCTGATGTGCAGAGATACTTGTTATAGCCAACAGCTCCGTTAAGGATCACTGTTCCTCTTACACACTTCCACACCTGAAGCTGAAGGTCACCATTTCCCTTCTGAAATGACGGGAGTAACAATTACCGGGTTACTGCAGTCAGGGTGGGAAGTGTCTGTGGAAACTCTTCTCAGCTATTGTGTCTGTTCCCTGCTGCATAGTGGTGCCAAGGATTACCTTATGGAGAAGCAAATACACCTTTCTCTCTCGGAGGTGCCAAGAGCTGAACAGGAGCACTGACAAGGGCACAAAACAGATGGATTCCAGACATCACTGTTATTTTTGCATGGCACGAATGAGGAGAGAAGCCACATTCCCAATGCGTCTACTGCTGTACTTGGCCTGTGGTTGGTTTTACATCAAGTTTCTGGGTTGGTGATAATGATAGAAACTCGAGAGACGGACACATCCCTGGAAAGGAAGAAAGGAAGAAAGAGCTGACCCGGCTTTTGATGTAAGATAGCTTTTTAGATCTTACCACGCTTCCAAGTCAAAGGGTGAAACGACGACATCACAAAAAATAGCTGCACCTGTGCAAAGTCCTGTAGTAGCCAAAATTCTGGGGAATCCTGAAGTCAAATCTAGCTGTTACTTTCTCCTACTGATATAGTCACGAAGTTTTTATTTTAAAACAAATTAAGACATCTGCGAATTTCTAGGATTTCACCTGGTGAGTATCGTTGGACTGTGTCAGCCCTTTCAGCGGACAAAAATAAGGAGAAAACATCTAGGATATGAAAAGATGTCAAAAGCGAGGAGGTTAGGATACTTTCCTGTATAAAAAATCAGTGTGGTTCCTTTTCTAGTAAGAGCTGAATTAAAATTGTTTGAACCAAAAATATGTAGCGCTAGCTGTATTTGGTTTTCTCCTTCATTTTTTTTTTTTATTCTCTAAGAAGACTGGGCTTGAAGGCAGCTCTCCGCATCTCCAGCACATCCCGTCTGCCTTTGCCGGAGCTTGCCGCCGGGTCTACAGCAGCAGTCGCGGTGTAAGTGGATCCCCAGGGCCGGCGATGGGGTTTTTACCCGATTTTCAGCACGGATCCCGGTTCACACTACCCGGCCGTGCTCAGGACCCCTCGTTCTCCCCTCCCACCTCCGTTTTCACCACGGTTGTTCCTCCCAAGTCCACTCTTGACCTCTCCCTTTTACCGAACTTGATCCTGCCTCTAATCATCCCATAATAAGCTTTGCATATTCCTACAATCCCCTCAAACGCCTCCAATCAGTTTGCTCCTTCCTATGAGACCATTTCTGATAATCCATTATAATTTTTTTTTCCTTACCGTTTAACAAAGTTCCTGGTTGAACCTCTTGGACTTCACACTTGAATGGTTCCTTTAATCGATCGGTGTCATTAGATCCCTGGTATTTGCTATTGTCTCCGTTAGTTCCTGCTCGTTAGCATTAGTGTATCTGGGGGTTTAATTTATCACCTTTCCTGTTTGTTTCCTGGCCTTTTATATTAAATAGCTGTTGGGTGCATATCCTTACACAGGTGCAGGAGTTCAGGTTTGATCTCTCAGTACAGGGACCTTTAAAATATTTCTAAGCCTGTGTGGTAACATCAGAGGAGAAAGGACTGTATATCTCCAAAACATGAAAACAAATTGCAGCATTTCGATGTTTGTGTACGGCTGGGGACATTATTCACGAATGTGTTATGTAGTGACACACCGTATCATGGGTTTCAGGGTCAGTAGGGCGGCAGGGGAGGATACCTTTGTCAATTAAGGAGAAAAACTCCTTTGACACAGAAAAGCGTTAGAGTTGTGTGTCCTTTGGGCGAGGTGTGATACACAAAGAGAGAAAAACAGCATTAGGATGATGTGTCCTAGAACAGCATTATCGTTCCTGTGTGATGGTGAATTGGGGGATGACGGTGAAGCATTTGTTTCCAGGACCTTTTCCTGGCACCCGCTGTCATATTCAATAGCGGTGCTTCTCTCACCCGCCCCACTTGCTAATTGTCCTGTGTTCATTAACAAGTGGAAAAGAGAAGAAAAATCCCGCAATGCATCCTGTGGAAGTAGCAGATCTTGCGATGCCTACACAACACAGAAGAAAACCACGAGCTGTGTATGAAGAGTTCGCGGTTGCAAGATGGGAAGTGATACCCAGAACAGAGCTCTGTATGCGGGGAGGGAGCCTGCTGCCAAGGGAGGAGAGCATTTACACCGTGCTTTTTGGCTTCGGTTTGGCACGGAGAGTGCATATTCAAGTAGCAAAAACTCTAAACCAGCCGTGCTGCCGGGAATGAGAAGGCAGAGGAAATATTCCCCCTTGTGACGCTGGGTGGGGATGTTGGCCACGGACCGGCGGGTTCCTCTGCCCGCACCGGGTTTGCAGGCACAAGGAGAAAAAAAAAAAAAAAAAAACCCAAAAGCCGTGTGAGCTGCTCGGGAAGGGCGGTGGGGCACGGAGTGCTTTCAGACCCCCTTGCCCCGAGATTCCTGACAAACAGCGTTCTGGCTCGGCCGCTGCTTAAAAATGCTGGGAACCGCGGAGGATGGTGGATGGCTTTTCTGGAGAGTAATAGCGTGTGGGAGACGGAGCGGAGGCAGCAGGAGGCAAGTGATCTTGTTTATTCTGTGCGTTTGGGTGTGTCAGAGCGGGGCCGGAACCCTCCGCTATTCTCTGGCGGAGGAAACGGAGAGGGACTCCTTTATCGCCAATATTGCAAAGGACCTGGGCGTTTCTCCGAGCCAGCTCGCAGCTCGCAAGGCCCGCGTTGTGTCCGAGGGGAACGAGCAGCTTTTCCACCTCAATCAAAACACCGGAGTCCTGATGGCAAAGGAGTCGCTGGACAGAGAGGAGATCTGTCCGCAGAGCGATACCTGCACACTCTTCTTTAAAATATTCTTTGAAAATCCGTTGCAGCTGGTCCGAGGGGAGGTGGAGGTTCGTGACGTGAACGACAACTCCCCCGTATTCCCGGAGAAGGAGATGGTTTTAGAGATTCCTGAAACGACATCTCCCGGATCCCGTTTCCCTCTGGAAAGCGCCCAGGACAAGGACGTGGGCAGTAACGGTTTGCAGAACTACAGCCTCGGGTCCAATTCGCATTTCTCCCTCGCTCTCGGAACAGGGAAAGGTGGAGCAAAATACGTGGAGCTGGTCCTACAGCGGCAGCTGGACCGTGAAGAGCAGCGAGAGCTGAATTTACTCCTCACCGCCACCGACGGGGGCTCGCCACCCAGGTCGGGCACTGCTCAGGTGCAGATCGTGGTGCTGGATGCCAATGACAACATCCCGGTCTTTGCTCGGGAGCTTTACGAGGTGCGCGTGGCCGAGAACAGCCCCCCGGGGCAGCTGGTGCTCAGAGTCGCGGCCGCGGATCCCGACGAAGGGTCCAACGGGAAAGTGCGGTACTCCTTCGCCCAGACACCGGAGCGGTCCCGGGAGCTCTTCGAGCTGAACCCTTCCACGGGGGAGGTACGGGTCGCGGGCAACCTGGACTTCGAGGAAGCGAAAAACCACGAGATGGTGGTGAGAGCCACCGACGGCGGGGGGCTGTCTGCGCATTGCAAAGTGCAAGTGGAAGTCCTGGACGTGAACGACAACGCCCCGGAGATAGCGCTCACCTCCCTCACCGCCTCCATTCCCGAGGACGCCCCGCCTCGGACCGTGGTGGCCCTGTTCAGTGTGCGGGACCGGGACTCCGGGGACAACGGCAGGACGGAGTGCGCCATCGACGGGGACTTGCCCTTCAGTCTCACCCCCACTTTTGATAATTACTACGAGCTGAGAACAAACGTGGCGCTGGACAGGGAGAGGACGACGGAGTATAACATCACCATCACAGCCATGGACTGGGGCACGACGCGGCTGAGCTCTCGGGAAAGCATCTTCGTGCAGATATCGGACGTGAATGACAATCCCCCAGAGTTCACTCAGGAGATTTACACCATGTCGGTGACAGAGAACAACAGCCCCATGCTCCGAATCGGCAGCATGAACGCCACGGACGCCGACGCGGGAAAAAACGCCCGCGTGAGCTACGCGCTGG
>NW_010561017.1:0-975 GCF_000687285.1 Phaethon lepturus | reverse complement strand
TCTATCCTGGCTGAAACCAGGACAGGGGCCAAAAAATATATCAAGTTCTTCAAGGAGCATGAGTGCTTCAGCACATGAGAGAAGTCCTGTGCTTCAGTTCCCTCCAAAGCTTCCCTGTGTGTCGAATTCCCCTTCCTCTGACCCCCACACAGGAAGGACTACTCCAGAAGAAAGAAAACTGGGGCACTTTTTTAATACACAAATTAATGATCAGTGTAGTGTTTGGTTGCACAGGAGTTTAGAGGTTAGAAAATCACAAGTGGGCTTTATAGTGGGCTTTACTGATTCGCTGGATGTGCTCAAGAAGTCTCTTTCCTGTGTAGGCCAAGCCCCTCTTCTCAAAGTTGAACCTCCAGAGCATCCTTTCTCACATCCTCTGGCAAGCCAATGTCAAACCGCTGTCTATATCTCACCAAAAAGATCACAGTTGCCTTCGAGACCCTATGCAATGAACTCTGGACACTTCGTCTACAAATTCTCCTGTTAAGTGAGTTCGTGAGCTTCTGCCTACTGTCCCACAAGAGTCCTGCCAGAGATGTTAGTCATCTTCCCATCATGTCATGCCCATCTACTGGTCCCACTCACCACAAACATGTTCCCTGCCTGATAAGGTCTCCTTTAATCTGTTTAAATGTGTTGCCAAGGTCAGAAAGGCCTACCCCCTGCATCACAACTGTCGCGTGCCTGTCATAGACCAGAGTGAGGTTTTGTTTGTATTCTTGGGAACAGAATTAAGACTCAAAACAGAGTCAAGCGTCAGGTAACTTTATTTGCCCGACAACAGGTTCGCAAATGCAAGAGAAAGAGAAAAGAAAGGAAAGAAAGAATTAGTTGCAATAGCTACCACCACGGAGCTGCGGTGTCCCGACAGTCTGATTCAGTGGGAGAACGTTAGCCCGTTTCTCTAAACATCTGTCTAAACATCAAAACATCTAAACATCACTATGTAACCAAGGTGATGGGGAAATTAAACAA
>NW_010561016.1:49193-62834 GCF_000687285.1 Phaethon lepturus | reverse complement strand
CAGCGAAAACACAGATTCATCGTAATCTCCACCTCACAGCAGGATTTAAATGGCTTGGGCACACTCGCGGCCCATCCTGAGGACATAAAAAGGGGCAGGTGTCTCACAGCAGTTCCACGAACTTCGGTCAAGCCCTGCCCTCACCCCTGGCTTGTCCCTGCTCTGTTCTGAGCAGTGCTTGGCCTCAAAGCACCAAATACTATATATCCATCCTAAAACGGGATGGAGAGCAAAACCGCATTTTTCAGAAATTACCACTCTGCCACTTCTGCGAGGAAAGTGAAAACAAGATTATGCCGAGACTGGTGGCAAAGCCCTGGGCTGAGGGAGCAAGCCGTCAGCAGCATTGCTCTCTCCTACTTCTCCCGAACACACGAAGTTAGGCTTGCTTTCCGTACTACATACATACTAACACCGCAGGCTTGCTGAAGACAGACAAACATGCCACTACCAACAGGCTTGACAGCACGGCTAAGCGCCAGGGGCACCCCATCGCCTCCACTCGACCCCAGGCGTGTGTGAAAGGTGGCACGTGGCCACCGAGGCTGCTGCGGTAGGGTCACTGCAGGTGCCCAGAAGGGGCCCCTGCCACCCCTCACCACGCCCTGGCTGCACCAGGAGCACCCCGCTGCTTACTCAAGCAGCGCTTCCTGTTTCCTCCTGGCTGTTCTGAAATCGTACTCGCCCGCTTCGTAACCCTGCCCTCAGAGATGAGAACTGTGGCTGGTGGACAAGCCCTTTGCGCTTTTGAAGATGACAACGAAGGAAGCCTACAGAGAGTGTGGCAGAGCAGAGGGGAACAGGCGCGAAAGCACAGAAAAGGGAGTGTGCTCTGGAGGACCTCGGCAGGGAACCGGGGTAGAACAACAAGGCTCACCCAGAAAGGAAGGAAACAGCAGAGAGAGAGGAAGGACATGAAGGGGAAACGGAGCAAACGAGCTTCATGAAAAAGCACATTAAAAAGATGATTGACAAAGATGAAAAGGAGGGTGACAAAGAACAATAAGCACTATGGGCATTTCAAGTTATTTTGTTTTTTTTAATCAAATGACATTTGATGCCAAAAAATTATGTAAAACCACACTGTTGTACCTTTAGTATCAGGAGCAAGCAAACAAGGACTAGAAACTGGAGAAGGATGTACACAAATGAACCTTGAGCATGTTGTATAGTCACACAGCATACAAAGAAAAACCTCTTCCTTCTCTCTTCTGTCCACCTACTGCCATTTTCCCTTCCGCTAACTTTTTTCTATTTTTCTACAGACTTCTTAGTTATGCTTGATTTCTACAGCTCCCGCCCCCCCTTCTGCATTTTCAGACATCTTGTAAACTAGAGTCTAACCAAAACATAAAAGTGCTGAGATAAAAATTAAAGTAAATAAAACCTGATTATAGTCAAAAAGTTTCCAACAAACATCAAAGTCATTAATTACTGGACTACCTGGGGAGGAGGGAATCTAGAGCAGGTTATAAAGTTATTTTCTTAATTTTACTTGCAAAATTGTGTTCAATTTTGTACTGTTTCCTTTATTTCCTCAATACTTTCTCTCAAATGTTAAACAGGTTCAGAATTTCTTCTGAGCAAAATAGCTTTGTAATGCTGGAAGCACTTACTAGAAAGTGATATACTTTAATCAATTTAATTCCTGCTACACATACAAAGATGAAAAAAGTCGTGAAATTACTCGCCTCCTCATGTACAGCATAGTTTATGCTTCTGCATGTATTTTTACTCCTGTACGACAATGGAACAAGATTTGGAAGTTAACATCTTTATGAAAAATAGTATGCACCACTTCTTCTGTACTCACTTTAGTACTAAAGTATTCACTGTTAAATAAAAGCTTTTCTGATTTTATCTTAAGTATTTTGCATACACTCAATACAATGGGGCAAGAGAGCTTTATCTTGTCCTCCATTTTGCATAGGTACTCAAAGGGTTGTGTAAAGTCTTACAGGAAAAGAGAGACTAGGCAAGTGACTATGCAAAAATAATGATCTACAAATATTTCAACCAACTATTAATCATATTCAATTCTATTTACTATCCCTTTGTTATATTTGGGTTGAAGTAGCAGCTTCTGAAATATGCATATTTTATAGTGTATCCAGAAAAACATCAGAGATGAAGCTCAGCAGGCCTAGCCAAGGCTCCTAGTTACGTGGCTTCTCTCTATTAAGCAAAATGTACAGAAAGATCCCTATAGAAGCCTGTAAATTCAACAGCAGTGTCAAAAAAATTCAGGTCGGTCAGTCTTGTATACACAAGAAAACACATGGTTCTGCACTTTGGCCAATAGGAAGGGCGAGGTCTGGCAGCAGACAGACATTGGGAGTAACTGGCTCTGCACTGCAAGGGTAGCTCTGGAGCTCTACGCTCCAAAATCTGCAGATCAGACTCACTCAGATGTGAGGGGAGCCACATGCTTTTCAAAAAAGAAAAGCCTTGCAGGGGAAGGAAAAACTGGGAGGAGCCTGGCTCTCACCTGTGTTCTGCTCCCTTAGTCAGTACAGGTGCAAAGCAGTCAAGTAATTTGGATCTGCAAACTTTATCAAGGACTACAGATGAGATATATCCACCATGACTAAAATCTTGCAGGAAGGTTAAATACCTAGGAGTCTGGACAAAGAGCAGAGCACTGAATATTCAACCAGTGTCTATCAGAATAGGAAGACAGCTATCACTCTGCACCTTACAAAGGCCAAAATCTACACCTACAAAAATGCAGACAGCAGGCAATTCTATAAACTCAATTTCTAATGCATTCTTTAAAATTTATCTTAGAAGAGATAGGGGATTAGATTCTTTGCATCCTTTATTAATTTTCAAGCATGGAAATGGATCTGAAAGAAATATACACCACATAAATAAGGACAACTCATTAAGACAGCATGCTTGATCGTTCACCTTGAGAAAGGCTCAAACTTTTCAATTCTTTGTTTTTTTTCATGCAAGCTGAAATGATCTACAAAGTCTGACAATCCCCTTCCCTTATTTGTTTTTAAAAGGAAAAAGTGTGTACTTCTACACTTGACATTCCCCATGGTACATAGGAAGTACTTCACAACAGTTTCCCCTCTTCCGTCCATCCCCAGTGTGCTGGCACAATGGTACGATAACAATCACCAGATTTCAAAAACCACTCAAAGGTTTGGGGTAGCTTTTAAAAATAAATAAAACTATTTAGTCAGATAGAGAATAGTGGGGTTTTTTGGATAATTTACACAAATTAATATGATCACATTCAATTTCCTAAAAATCTATACAAATCCACCACCACTTCCCTTGTAAAGCATGGATTTCAAGTAACTACACAAAGCTCTATCAGACAGCCTTTCACATACAAATTACACAAAATAAGACATATACGCAGTAACACATCGGGGACAATGTAATCCTTCTGACTACTTAATGGTCCAAAAATAATAAAAGTAAAGTAATTCAAAAAAAGCTAGTTTTCAGTTTAATTGTTGGGGTAGAATGTACTGTGGGTGGTGGTTGCCTAGCAGCTGCTTTTGCTTTGCTGGCCTGACTTGCTCGGACTGCAGTTTCTAGACGTGTTTTTAATTCAGGAGCAGCTCCCATTACTGTCTTGAAAGCATGTGGGTAAAGTGGACCAATGCGCATTAGATTCTGAAGTGCAAATTCATGAAGATCCTTAGATGCTGTAGATGCAGAAGCAAAGGCATTTTCATTCAGTAAATAGGAGATCAGAGTTGGAATGAGAAGGGCAAGCAACTGGACTCCTAAAAGTGAAAGAAAAAAAAAAGTAATAACCATATCAGAGAATACAACAAAAGAAAATTAATTTTATCAGTTACCAGACTTGTAAGGGTAATTCGGTTTTCAGAATTGACAATAAACATTGTAATTAAAAAATTATCAGATAAAAACCAACTGAAACGTAGATGGTTCCTGACCTTTGGTCATTCAAATCTTTCTTACCACGATTGTGTTTCAGACTCCTATTGTTGTTCATCACAGTTATTTTGTTCCTAACACATCTTCAAAGATGCCTTGCACCATCTGATTTCAGATCATTGATAAGAGATCATAAGATGTAGAGTGCCCATCATATCAAAGGATTTCAAAACACTTTTCAGGCAGACAGAAGTGTTATTTAATTGAAGCTGAATATCAGCCTCCCCAGTGAGCATAACAGAACCGCTATTAAAAAAACTCCAGGACAGTTCACCGCTGAATTACTCCATTCTGGAAGACTCCAATGCAAAAACTAGCACCGCAGCTATACTTGGGCTAGCATGAACTAGTGAGGCCACAGCCTAAAATGGCACAGGGATCAAAAGGGTTTATCTTTAGAACAAAAAAGCAGCTGAACTTCAGCAATAGGGCTAATTTTGGTATCTAGCAAGGATACAAGTATGCCTTTGAGATGTGTAACAGGTTAATTGTAAATTTTAAGCTCAAAGAACTTAAACACTAATGGTAACTCATTTATCTAGAATTTTGTAGGTCATCAGAGTATTAATAATTTTCCCCTGAAGGTTTTGACTAAGTTCAAACTCATGGGGTGATTGTCTCCAGCCAACATTAGCAAAAATCAGATGTTTTGTTTCCTCATTCGCTTCAGTTACTCTCTCATTTCACATGTGTTTCAAACAACTGTGCCAGAAGCAGAACGGGGCTCAAGAAAACATACATTTAGTGTTTTATCATCCATGAAGAGAAACATCAAGAGGGAGTGGGAGGGGTGGGTGATTGGGGACAAAAAACCCAAACCCACACAAACCTGACAGTAATTTTTTTACAAGGAGCTTTATCAGCATTTAAAGCCGAATGTCTCCAAAGTAAGTCTTTAGGAAAAACATTGTTTCAGTTATTCTCTAACTGAACTTAAAGATAAATTATAAATACTGTATTCTATCTAACGCAGCAAACAGGAGGCTCCATCTACAATCAAGATATTCCGACCAGTACAATTCAATTTCTTGGGCTTTTTAGATGAACTTGTTTGAGCTCATAGAAGCAACCTGATAAATGTGATTGAGTCTGCTAAAATAAATAAAAGCTAACAATGGGAAAAAGTTAATTTAAACAGTGTGAAACATTTACAAACAGAAGAAAACATCACCCACTACTGCAGTTCATGTTTAGCTTTTTTTTTCCCCTGCAATCACCAGAAATGCAAAGGCTACAGCATATCATACTGTATGTGCTATACGAGTCCATGTATACAAAAGTTCTAGTACTGGAATTACAAAAGCATGTTGCACAGACATGGTCTATTTGTCACTATGCCATCAAGTTCCTAACTGCAAGATTTCTAATGTTCAATATCTTATTTTACCATTACATATTTCTCTATAAAAAACTAAATACTTACTATTCTGCTCCTCACCAAGGGCAACCAATGTTTCAAGGACTTTAATTCCTTCCTGGACTGCTAACAGCTCCAGGTTGTTGTTCGGGCGGCTCCTTTCCACAGCTTTCAACTTCTCAACCATGATAGGGGCCAACGAATGAATGTATGGAGTTGACAGGGCACGATTGGTGTGTTGGAACACAGAAAGCAGAAGCTGGTAACACTTGGCTTGAACCTAATCAGATCAAGATAAATACATTGTCCTGAAAGTTATTTGTTAACTCAGGGAATTCTAATAAAATCTCTTATCTATGTATGCGAGATACACGTGACACTAAAAAAAAAAAAGACCGCTGAAGGGGAAGGAAACATAGTCAACAAGAGGACAGCAGCACACAGCTCATCTGAGAAGATAATAATTAGCCCAGTTTTCAATAAAAGGAAGGCCAGTTAGAAAAAACATGTAGGTACTAAATAGCAGTAACAACATGAACTCAGAGAAAATAAAGGAATAGTTTATGTCATACAAGTCAGTCACACAGATCCACAGAGAACTACATCTTTAAGTCTCAGAACTACCAGCACTAAGAGTATCTGCATCTGCAAAATCATGAAATGCTATTCCAATCTCAGAAGGGTAAAACAGCCCATAAAAATGACTCAGATCAAAGTGATCTTCCTGCTCTAGCATGAGCCAAGGCTGTATCCAAAAGTGGCAGGGCTGTTCACCCTTCCTTCTCATTCTCCATCTTGTGCTGGTAATAGCATAGGAGTGTACGTGTAGCCATACAGTGAGCTGGATCACAGAACCCTCTCCTTCTATTTTCTTTTTCCTCTCCTCCTCTTTTCTCTAGAAAGCAGGGATTATTAAAGTCAGCGTTTGGAAAAATGACTCACTGATGACCTTGTTTAGACAAACTTATGAATGCATTTTATTTGGGTGTACAAATCCTCCTCCAAAATCCCACACAAATAACGCAGAACTTTTGAAAAGGTGTAACTCCACAACAAATACAATGATAAAACATTGCACGTGCTTTCAAACTGCACTCAAGTCTGAACAGGATGAGTTATTGAGCACATGCTGAAGAGAAACATTGTAAAGGAAGTATTATTGAACACAATTATCTGTGAGGAGATCCAGGGATGCCTGGAAATATAAGATGTATAAATAAAAATACTGAATAAACATTATAGATAATAAAAGCTAATAGTAAGAAAATACAAGTTATGCAGCTTGGGTTACTGTTAAGCCACTAGTATACGTCTGCCAGTTTTCTACAAAACTCAATTTTTAAGGCCTCAAGTAATAACACTTCCTCTAATACCATTTGTATGCTTTCTAACAGAGCTCCACAGAAGAACATTTTCTCCTAGTGCCTTAACTCAGCATTATCTTTGACCTGTTTCAACAAATTATGCTTCTCTCTCTCCATACCCCTCCAAATAATTCCCTTCCCTTTCTGACTACATTCTTTAAACTTTACTCCTTATTACCTATTAAGATTATTAGCCTTTGAAACAAGGAGTAAAAGTCTCTTTTCTTACATGCATGCATAATTCAAATAAGAGTTTTATGACTGCATCTGACAGCAGAATTTCATCCAAACTTCTTTTGTTCTGCCTATATAATATAAAACTTTTGAATATTCTGCATTCACAGACGTCTACAAAAACTCCTGTGAGGTAAAATCAGGGCTTCTTCAAAGTGTGTTAAGGCACACTCATGTAAAACTTACTCATTAGCATTGAGAGACAAGGGTCTGTCAACTGAGGCCCCTTGTTGGGGCAAAATGAACTTGAGCTCAGCAGCCTTCTGGTTATTGCTATTAATGATATTTAACCTTTCAGATTTTTGCAGGTGGTAATAGTTTCAAAAATGCTCCTGTATTTCTAAAGAAATACCGCTGACTCATAAGAAGAGTTTTTTCCACAATCCATTCAATGCTTTTAGTACAATCTGTAGAATGCTTTTATTACAAACAGGTGTCTAGCTACTGACCCCAACAATGAGTGTTTCATATTTAAAAAACCGGAACGGACACACAAGTATTACAGAGTATATGTTCTGCACATCATCGATGAGAGTGAACACAGTCTGGGCTGCTGTCAAAGCATTCTCTGTGAATTACAAAAATAGTGGTAACTTCCAGCTCACTGACAGCTTTCCAGCAGGGCGGTGGGCAAAGATGTGCTTCTCTCACTGTTCATGTGTTTATACAGAGCTAAGAGAAGAGTACAACATAAAAGTTTCTGCTTAATACAACTGACACTTCCATTCACACACTAAAATTTTAAGTAGCTTTCCACTTAAGTCAAGCTTCAGAACCAACAGAATTTTATGTCCATGCTAGAAAACACCACCCTGCTGCAGAGAAGAATTACCAGTCTGAACAGAATTTTAAATGTCTCACTGTGAACTTAAACACACCAGCATTTTTTGCATGTTTTTCTTCTCAGGAATCTCTGCAGCGCTCGCTTGTGGAAACACTATGGATTTTTCTCTTTAGCTCCCACCTGCAGATATGTATACCCACTCAAATAAACTGATGTATACATGGCTGGAACAGTTAAGCTTAACTATACAGCGCATTAGCCTGCTTGAACAAAGTCAGCCTACAACTTCGTTTCCCTCTTCAGTGAGAAAATAATTCAGAAGGTAATTCATAAAGACAAACCAAAGAGCAGAAGTGAAATCAGGAAGACAGATGATTCACAATCTGTATATGTTCTGATAGTGACCACAAAATTTTGTTTTTGCACTCAAACTGAGTTTTGTATGAACAAGTAAAATAAGCACAGGTTTTGCACAAACAAATACAAAATTAATCAGAACTGTGAGCTGTAATTTTATCTACAGAAAAAGTGGTTTAGTTTGTTTTATAGAAGATGAGCATTAATGCAGAAATGTCACCATTGGCAATCAACCTTTTTGTTTGCTAAAATTTGGTATATCAAAGATTTTTTTTTTTTTTGTTCCCTTTTAAAAGCTGCAAGTCAAGAACCTGGCACAAGGCCATGAACACACATTATCTAGAAGCACTTAGTTTGGGTTGTTTTGCTCACTAAAGAGTTTCTATAATGCAGTGGTGAAAATTCTAGTTATTTAAACAAGCAGTATCAGTCTCTGAAGTAAGTGCATCACAAGGCATTCAGGAAATACGGTAAATACATCACAACCAGTTTTTCTCAGCAGTATATCCTTCACACTCTCATAACATGATCTTACCCAAGGATCACAGGAATTTAATGCACTTTTAAATCTGTTCATACATCCATTTTGTAAAGACTGCACTCCAATTATTTCAGTGCTTGCTGACCAAAGGAAGAGAGCAATAGCGGTAAGGATGCTTACTTCATCAAGAATAGGATTAGAGGATTCTGAAAAACAAAAGCAAACATACCATTAACTTACTCCAAAAAGGGTTTAGAATTTATTTAGCAAAAGCCAGTGAACACAGATAAACTCAAAAGAAGAAATAAATGTACTTGAAATTATTTGCAACTGCATATAGATATGCATCTATTTATTACAGAATATTGACCATGACTGACAAAAAGCTGAGCTACTCTATTCTAACAGTTGTTTAAATAAAGTCAAACTTTCTGAAACCTAAATATCAAGGAAAAAGCATCACCTACAGTTTCTCTGACCAAGTCATGTTTTTTGTTTTCCATATGTAAACAAGAGAGGAAAAACTTTTTTTTAATCCTTTCCCCATTAAAAATATACTTTGCCTTTTTTTTTTGTTTATTCCCTTCAGCTGATACAGCAGAGCAAGAAGCTGATACCCAGCATGGCAACAACTTTTACTTAACATGAGGTTTCACATAACAGACTAGCTTCTCCTGCTTTTCAAATAGTCTGTATTTGCCATTGCCATCCTTTTTTTCCTTGCACAAGTTGTCTTCACAGATCTCATTCATGAATTTACATCAACAGGAAAACAAATGTATCTAATTATTATAATATATATGCAAGTACTGTTCTGCTGGTTTTGTTGGTCAGATTGTTTCTGCTCTCCCTTGAGAGGTACAAAGAAACAGCAAATATATAGTCAGCAAAAAGAAAAATAGCATGACTGCCCTTTACAGATGTCAGCTGGTGACTCGATTCCCTTAGCTAGGATGTGAAACCTCACTTCAAAAAACTACTCCAAGCATTTTAAGTGACTTTTTTTTTTAATTTTAAATTTGTTCAAATTTTATTGAATTATGAGACTTGAAATTGGATGCAGTAGACCTTGCTTAGATTCTTCTGTCTATGATGTGTCCCACTCCACAGAAGATTGGAAAGGAAAACATACATTTTTGCAAGGAAGAAAAACATTTCAGAAGTCTGCAAAAAAGCCTAAAGCCAGTAACGCTTCCGGAAAAAGGGACTGGGAAATATTTACAGTAACAAAAGGTTGAAAGACAAGAGCTGATGTGACAAATCAAATTAGAAGTTTGACTAACACAAATCTACTGATCCTTCCCCTTCAGACATTTTCAGGATCATTTGCAATTACCTACTCACTCCCTCCCTCTCACATGAGTAACTCCATTCAAGTCTCTCTTCAGTCTCTGTAAATGGCTCCTTGGCGATGTAATAGGATGGTTTTTGGCTGAACTACCATTATGCAAATGACAAATTGTTGTGTGTCTCTTTTGCTAACTATGCAGCTGAGACTGTACATTTTTTTTTGCTTTTCGAATGGCAAGGCAAAGTACAAATGTGAACCAAAAGTAGTCGTCTGCAGTTCTCCAAAGAGACGCAGCAGATATCCTGCTGGTGGGTAACGTATTTTTTTGGCAGAGGTAGGATTTTTTCTCACCACTGAAGTCTTGTGACTGTATTGTGAATATCCTACTCCAGTATGAACCTTGCCACAATTATCCCTTGCTGTCTTCAGGCTCCTTCACTTTAACACTCACTGTTCATTAAGACTATATGAATTGTGTCAGCAAACACTTAAAAGATACATTGATTGACATTTTTCTTCAGTTTTAATTCAAGGTGTCGAGTTGATGTACTCTACATGTACAGTACTGAACAATTACAGTTTCAGTAAAGAGATCAGTTCCCCTACAAACACTGTTTTGGCAACTAAAATCTCCTTTCCTTCAAGCTAGCAGGTATTCCATGGAAAGATGAAAGGAAGGGTGGGAATGATAGTTTACTCAGGCCTTGCCAACACGCCTAGAGTTGCCAGTAATGACAGAAATTGAGGCATAGTCCAGGAAGTAGAATTCAGCTTCGAACTCCTTTAGATTTTATTTGCGAGACATTGAGCAGATGTCAGAAATATCAATCAGTATCAGAAAGTAGATCTCCAAATTCCAGAAACAAGTCACTAGCTGAAACAATGAAGACTGGTAAGGTCAGCCTGAGGAAAATCTATAGCATGAAATAATCACATCATAATGGGATTCAAAACGGAAGAGGAAAGTCTGAACGAGTACAGAAAAATACCCTACAGGAGGGACCTGGGTTGGGGGGAGGGCTGCAAGATGAGTTGCAAGAAGCAAGATTTCTAACAGTAGATCAATATTGTCAAAGAAAGCAGACCAACAGGGACAAATCTGGGATGGGAACTCCTGAGATGTAAATGTATTTTCTTAAAGCCATTGCCATGCTTGTCTTCAACACAATGTATTAAGCAACTCTGATTAGTTATGCTCTGTGTACTCAGGTCTTTCTCCAATTTCAATTTTACAAGCAGTTCATCACCACTTTTCATCCCAAACCCTCAGACACGAAGCCTATTAAACTACAGGCTTAGTAGTTAGTTAGTTGCCTTTTCATTACAGCAAAACCCAGTTCTCTCTTAATTTTAACACTCTTGAACTGGGAAACCACTTACCAGGTTGCGAATATTCCAAGATAGATGCCAGAGTGCTGCGGATAAGACCTGTCCATTGTTTCTGAGTTTCATCAGTCCTGACTGTTGGAAGAGTAACAATAGTTTTTATCCCTTGAAGAGCTGCACTGACTGGAGGTGGGACCTGATTATCTGTTGATTTTACTGCTGTTTCTTTCAATACTCTTGTAATCAGAAATAAGATAGTGGGTAAGATTGTCATACATCCTAAAAAGGGAAAAAAAAGAAAAATAAAAACCAACACAAAACAAAACAAGAAAAATAGAATTTCTGAAGTTAATTCCAACACGAGTGTTAAATAACCTCTTTAGCTTTTCCAGTATGGATACATATGGCTAGGAGACAAAGGAGACACCAAGATAATACCGTTCAATATTTTATCATCCAATGCATTTATCAGTACTACTGAAGTGTACCATAACACAAGTCATACAAGCCAAGACTTAAAATGTTGCTATCAATTTAGGAATGATGATTCAGCTATTAAAAAGTTTTGCCTTACATGGCGTGTGGTACATGATATGTATCATATTGAACACATTCAGAATGTTAAATATCTTAAAACAGGATCTACGTATTGCTAGGGTCCTATAAAGTAAACAACAAAAACACGAGGTCTGGAAACAGGTATCCAAACCAAGTTATGGCACTTTCCAAGGAAGCTAGTGCGTGGTAAAGCCCCAGAAGCAAAGCAAGGAAGCTATCTGGGTGTCTCACATCTTGGGCAAAAGCTGTAGCCATCTGGCTACTCTACATAGAAGACAAAACAATCCTCCTCCTATTACGTTGCTTTTCTGAAGCAATCAATGCCTACCCACATATTTTGTGCAGCCAGTCCTGCAGATGCCAGTTAGGCATACTCAAGGAATACTGGTTAGGTAACACATAACCTGACTTTAGACACATGGGAACTTTATTAGAAGGAGTTTCAGTAACACATGTAGATTTTAAGACCCTGCAGGACTGAAAGAAGGGTGCTGTTGGGTTCAGGTGTGTAATATCAATCTACAGTTCACTTCAGACAGTGAAATCTCTTTCCATAACTTTTCTGTGCCTCATCTTCCCACATCTGTAGAAACACAAATCCTGCCATTTTCCTACTTCTGGGAATGCTGTGATGATAAATACTCTTCCTGATCCTCTAGATTAGATTGCCCAGGATCTTGTCCAATGGAGACTGCAAGATGCTAATGTTTTAAAGAAAAAGGAAGAAATACAAAAACCCCACTTAATCACCGAAAGCGAAGAGTTTTCTTTTTTCAGTTTCCCTTACATGCAAAGGCTCAATTAACACAAAAGTTTGTGCATGTATTATCCCCCAATCCCTACAGATATCATCTGGCTACATCTTCTAGATGAGAAAAAAACCCAACTGTAGCAGTGTTTGTCAACTAACAATGCCTTCACTGGCCACTTGCCCAATGCTGGGAATCATGCCTTCACTCCAGTCAATACAGAAGTAGTACTGTTTTTGCCCACCTTCTCCTCCTCTGCCACCACCCCCACCCCATCCACAAAAAAGGGGGGGAGAGAAATGAAAAAGAACCAGGAATCAAATAAAAACAGTGCAGGACTCCAGATCAGCTTTTTAAAGAACCATAAGACATGAACTGGCTGTTTGAAGACACCCCATGTTGTGTTCTGAGCATGACTTTGTCCAAATATGTTATTTACCATGCACCTCATTAAGGAACCAACCTGGCCCTCATTAAGGGACCAATCTCTAACATGTCTTATCTATATCAGTGTGTGAAACTTCCCAGAGATCCACGAGACAACTCTTAAGCAATTTGTTCTCTGAAAAGCAAAACTCACAGAGCACAGCTTCCCATGCAATTGTGTCCTTTACCCCTGAATTCCACTCAGTGCAATTACCCTAGTTTACACATATCCTTTGTGACAGTCTCCCTGGGCAGAAGAAAGCTCCATTTAGTTTAGAGTCAAATTTGAGATGACTGGCAGCCAACGGCTGCAAAACCAAGTGTACCACAGCTGAATTATGCTGGTTTTTCCTTAGTAGGATTCTCTTTTCATCCAGCTGCTGCTTTTCATGAACTTCTCAGGAATTTAATTATCTCTATGTTCTTTTACAATATGATTAAAATTGGCCAAAAGTTTTCACAATTGTGAAAAAAGAAGGAAAAGACAACAATAAAATCATAGTGATATAGAGCTCATTTCCTCAGCAAACTTGTAGCACATATGCAAATTTAAAATCAAATAATTTCCTTTATGTTGGTCACTGGAAAAGCCTGAATTATTAATTTATTTTAGAACCTAAACATACTTTTTAATAGCTGACCCTTGAAGTATCCCATAAAAATGTTATTTACAGTTTGCTTTTAGTGTCACATACGTTCACTACGCTTCCCCTACAGTAACCACTCATATGTATTTTGTTACAATACCTTACCTGCTGGCGAACACAGAGAAGGCAGGTCAGACAATATA
>NW_010561016.1:0-49162 GCF_000687285.1 Phaethon lepturus | reverse complement strand
AAGAAGCAGGGCAAAAAAATATAGAAACGGGGCCAGCCACAAGCCGAGCACTTTCCTCAGAGAGGTGGGATTTGGCAGCAATGTGACTTGGAGAATCTGACACTTTTGAACTCAGATGGGGCATGTGCCGTACTAGGATAAACATAAGCAGTTCCATGGCTGCAAAGACTAGAGATTTTCCAGGCACAAGACCACCACTCTCACCTCCCTCTCCTAAAGCGAGAGGATGTTCTTTTTCTTCAATATCATCTTCATCTGAAAAAAGGAAAGAAATGTCTAAGACAGTTAAGAAAGATCCCATACCAAAGATTACAAGAAATTACATGAAAAAGTTGAAAATCAGAAAGAAAAAGTTTTTTCACAGTAAGATATGACAAACATGGCTCATGTCAAACTAAATGTTTTAGTTAGAATGACTTTAAAGGGGTTTGAAATGCTTTAGAAGTACTGTGATTGCAACAATACTTATTAAAAATCCATCCAGAACTAGAAAAGTAGTAGTAATATTTAGACAAAATGAAAATGCAGTAATTAATTTGCTTCTTTTAAAACTGACTGTAAAACTAACAGCAATGACTGCCAAATAAATAGGCATGACAATATTTTTTTAAATTTAATGGCTATTAATTAAATGTTCCACCCTGACAAAACCTTATTTCAGCCTAAACTGATTATGAGATAAAAGAACAGAAAAGCATTGTAGGGTTCTATGTCTGAGTTCATTATTTCAGTGCATTCAGTTCAAAAAGTCTCTCTTCTGAATGGCAGCTTGGCCAGCTGCAGTCTTTCCTTCTCCCATTAAACAGCAACAGAGATTCAGTAAGTCAAAGCTGGCCTGAACTACCCCTATGGAGCTCCTATGAATTTTAATGATTGCTAGTGTTATCACATTCAGAGATTTGAAAAATACAACTTACTGGGCCTACAGTAAACAATTTCATTAATTCATATGAAGGAACAGAGCTTGCATTTTTAACTGTGCTGGTTCCTCAAGTTCCAGCAAAATCCTCTCTTTGTTTTTATGTGGAAAATGGGCAAAAGCTAACAGTTGGTTTTATTCTCAACAGTATATTGTGCCAGACTAAGATGGTAGTTTTCCTTAGTAAGAGGATATTATTTGGGTTTTACTTTACTTCCTTCAGGTAAAAGAAAACATGGCAGACCTAACCTAGCCAGGTATCAATGAACTATTTGCCAGGTTGCCACCTGGAAGCGAATTTACTTGGCTAAGATGGAAACAGTACATCCAATGCAAGATTTTTAAAGAAATGGTAAAGGGATGATTAAACAGGAAGATGCTCTGTTAAAAGGAAAAGGTTACTAAAAGTACCTCAGAAAACAGCTTTCAGACTGATGCGGATACCCTTAACAAGGATACACTTACATAAAGTAGAAATAAACTACCAGAATATGCTGAAGAAAAGCCTAGGCAAAACATCAGAAGCTGAAATATACCAGAAGAAGCAGGGATAAAAGAAGAAAGAATGAATTTTACTAAAGCTCAATAAAGGCCAAGTAGAGGAAGATGATTTAGGTATATCAACTCATCAGAGAATCTCAGAAAAATTTAAGTTGAGAGGGACCTCCATAAGTCATCCAAGTCCACTCTCCTATTCAAAACAGGGCGAACCTGAAAGCTAGAGCAGGTTGCTCAGGGCTCGTCTAGTTTTGAATATCTCCAAGCATGGAGATGCCATAACATCCCCGGGCACCTGTTCTACTGCTTCACCACTCCCATGGTGACAAATTTTTTCCTTGTATCTCATCTGGATTTCCATTGCTGCAACTTGTGTCTGTTGCCTTTTTCCACCATACGCCTTTTAGAAGAGTCTGGATTGGTCTTCTCTTTAACTCCCCTTTAAGAAGGGGGATATTCTGTGCCATATGAACTCTCTCTTCTGCAGACTAAACAAGTTCAGCTCTCCCAGCTTCTCTTCACATGTCACATACTTCACCTCCCTATGCAGCTTAGCAGACCTCCACTGGACTTCTGTAACAGTTTGTCAACATCTCTCTTATTCAGGATGGGGGGGGAAAGGCAAAGAAAACTAGACACTGCTCCAGATACATCTGCATGAGCTCAAGTTGAAAGGACAATCATACCCCTTAACCATGCTTTTCTAATGCATCCCAGTAACAAAGTCTTCAGCATTGCATAGGCACACCAGATTCATATTCAACTTGTCATCCTGCAAATCTGCTATCCAGTCTGTCAGCCCCCAAGCCTATATCACTGCACAGAGTTATTCCATCCCAAATGCACGATTTTGCACTTATCTTTGCTGAACTTCAGCAGGTTCTCAGTCCTGCAGCTCGAAATTACACTGGAGGGCAGTGCTGCCTTTCAGGGCATCCACCACTTGCACAGTTTGGTATCATCCACAAATTTGCTGAGGGTGCAATCCAGGTTGTTAATGACAACATTTATCAGTAGCAGACCCAATACCGAACTCTTAGGAACACCAGTTGCAACCAGCTGCCAGTTAGACTTGAATTTCCAAACTCCATTCAAGCATAGCTGTCCAGCCAGTTATCCTCCTACTTTTCAGTCCACGTGCCTCCCATCTGGCAATGATACTATGAGGTACTGGGTCAAAAGCCTTGCAAAAGTCGAGGTAAACAATTATCCACCACTCTCCCTTCATCCAAAGCCAGTTATTTCATCACAGAGGGTGATTAGGCATTATTTGTCCTTAGTAAGTCTGTGCTCACTATTTCAAATTGCATTCTTCTACTTTATGTACTCAGAAGTGGTTTCCAAGGGAATTTACTACAAAAATCTTTCAACACATACAGTAGGTTTACTGGCACATAGTATTCCAAAACCTGCCTCGTCTTTACATATTGAAAGTTAGATATAGCACCTACTTTTTGCCGTTCACTGGAAAGCTTTCTTGAGCACCACAGCTCAGTGGTCCCTAACCTGATGCTCAGCTACTGTAGGTAGCAATTTTCTCCCCTAAACTTGCTCACTAGACACAGAGAGACAGGAGAACTAAGCAAAGAAGATAATAGTGCCTCAGTTTTTCCCGATGTGTTTTGTGAGTAGATCACCCAATCCATTCAGCAGCAGGTCCAAATTTCCTTGGTCTTTTTGCTGACAACATATCTATGAAAGCCCTTCTTGTCACACTTGATGTTCATCATCAGTCTCAGCTCCAGCCAAATCGTGGCTTTCCTAATTCCACACGTCTATACCTGAGCAGACATCTTCAGTAGTCTTCCTGGGCAGTCTGCCCCCACTTCCACCATCCATACACTTCCTTGTCACATTTGAGCTCAGTCAGAAGTTCCTGTTCAGCCATGTCAGCCTCCTGCCATGCCTATTTGGCATCCTGCACTTTTGGATGAGCTGTTTTTTTTGTCACCAAAGATGAACCATCTCTCTTTCCTTTGCCCTTCTGGAAAGCTTACCACAAGATCTCATCTGGAAGCTCCTTGCAGAAGTCCAAGGCAGGCCAAAGCTTTTGCTCTGCTACTTGCTTTCTACATTTCCCTCAGAACAATGAACTCCACTATCTCATGCCTGCAACAGCCACAGCTACCATTAACCTTCATAACTATTTCTTCTGTATGAGTGAGGAGGAGATCCACTGAGCACCTCCCTTAATTGGGGTGGTGCTGAAAAAAGACTAAAAAAACCTGTGCCTTATATTCTTCTGAAAGCTTCAGATTGTTAGCACCCTGCAGTGTTGCCCTTCATGCACATGTCTGGATGGTGAAAGTCTTTCATGAGACTCCCATAGCTTGTGATTGGAAGGTTTCTTCCAGTTGGTCTGCTATGGCTTCACCCATCTGCTCTTCTTGATTAGGCAGTCTGTGGCAAACAAGAGAGTTCCTGACTGGTATCACCCTTCGCTTCCTCTTAGTGGTATCAGCTCTGACCTGTCAAAGAGAGACAGCTGGCCCAGATCCCTACCCTGACACTTTGTTCCCCTTCTCCTCTTGCCAGATCTCTATAGTGTTCTCCAACTGGGTATCTGGAGATACTTTTTGTTGCTGTAAGTCACAACCTTGCATCCTCCATGGCTGTATTCCAGCATAGTCTATGGCTGTCCCTCCTTCCCTGATACATGGGGCTTGGGCTCCTGCATCTGCAGGAACTCTGTAAAGAACAGATCATTCTTCCATTTGCCTTTCCTGACACTACACAGTCTGCTCACCTTCACATGCATTTCCTTCACATCTAACAGGTGAGACCAATGGTCACCTCCAGCCCCAGCTGCAGCACAGACAAGCACTTGGAGGACAGTCATATCAGGACTTTCATCTGAATTTCAAGCCAGGTCATTAGACCTCTGATGTGCCAAAGGTGATTGTTCTTCAGTCAGCAGACTGTGTCTTGCTGTATGTCACTGCCATCACTATGCTGACTCTAGTAGTCTTGAGCAGCACTTTTGGGTTGCATAAGCATGCCTTACCATGCCGACTGCCTTGCTCTTGTTTGCACACCCTGTTCCCAGAGCTCCTGAACATGTCAGGTTGCTGACACACCCTGAATGTCAGTGAAGTAAGAATCCAGGTGCAAGTCTGCTCCACTTCCTGGCCAGGTCTCCTGGGCAGGCAACTTTTCACACTGGCTCCAGTAGCAGTTCACTCACTTCATGAATGCCAGTTATGCCAGGGACGCACCACAAGACCCTACACTGGGGGCTGAAGCACTAACTTCAGAAAAAAGGTAAATGAAGTGCTAAGGATGCAGTCAATAGAGAAACATTAATGAAACTGAGCAAGGGGTTAGTAAGACCTTAAGTGGTGTGCTGGGTGTAGTTTTTGTCACTCATATTCAAGAAAAATGAATGAAAACCATGACATGAAAAGAATAACCACTAGAATGATCAGAGGAATAAAAACTACATCTTACAAGAGTTAAGGAATCAGCTGTTAAGATTATGACTACATCAAAAGTATCTGTGGAATACACAGCATTTTCCTCCTCAGTGTAAATATACTCCAATGTATCTGAGTTCCTTTCCCAATATGAAAACCTGTTGCTTATTTACTCTGCAAAGCAAGCCGTGTTTTCAAAATCTTACTTAGGGTGTTCCTTTTTTCCTGCAAATAATCTTGAGCTGCTCTTACTATCTGCTGGACAACTCCTGTAACCAGTAGCTGGACTGAAGGAGGATCCCAGGTCAGAAGGAGTCGGTGAAGCACACTCAAGAGTTCAACACCAAGGAGCTAAAGTAAAAGAAAATACATACAAAAAAATTAATTAGGACTTAACAATTCCTAATTGTTATGTCACTTGCTTATGACGAGCAAATACTTTTCTCGCACAAAAATAATTACAGCTTTTGTAATCATCACAGATGAAAGACCAAGACCTAGAAAAAGCTGATTGTTACAACATGCTCATACAGTACCTGATCTTCTGCAATATGGATCCTGGCACAAGAGGAATCTAGTAAGGTATGAAGTGCTTGTAAACAAGATGTAACATGCTCAACAGGCTCTTCAGGTCGTGGGGAACATAGAAACTGTATACTAACACCTGAAAAGAGCAAAAATTAAAAAGGAATGTTCACATCATCATAAAATCAAGTTTTCATTTTTAAGTTTCTTTTAAGGATAGCATGTTCCTAAACACCTGTAGAAAGATATGTGTTTTTCTCAGTTCTTTTTTCTCAATTCTTCTTCCTTTAAAGGAAAGAGAGTTTATGTAGTAGAAGCAGCAGAATTGTATTCACTTTCTCTTCTGCATCATGTCTTCCCCACAATTTGTCAAGAAAAATAATAAACAGTGACAGCAAGCAACTTAGGATTACTGAATGGAAATCCACACTTTGTTCTAAAGATCTGTAAGACAGACTTCTGAATTCTTCAATTGTAAATTGAGTTTTACTTTATTGAGCTCTCTTAGATGTAAAGATAACAGAGATGAAGTTGAGCCTCAAAAATTATTCAATATTCATATTATACATATGGCCCTTAATTATGGTTTTAAATATCTCCGTATCTCAGCAAACTATTGGCATTCCTCGGAATAAGTGATCCCATCCACCTCTTAAAGCTGTTCAACAACAGTAAAGGGAAACAGTGAGTACTACTCACAGATGAAAAACAGATGCAAAAGCTACTCCATACAACTTGTCAAGTATCAGTCTCTACTGAACTGTGTTTTTATGAGGATGTGTATCAAGTATCAGTCTCTACTGAACTGTGTTTTTATGAGGATGTGTATTTTAATTAACCTTACAGCTTTCATGTCTTTGAAGCATAACATTTTGTATCATCTGAATTATATTACAGCGTAGAACAGCTCCTACTCATTTTATTCAATTACACAAATAAACTAGACATACAACTTGTCTATAAAAATCACGATAATCATACTGGCAAATATTCTGTCAGAGCTATGAAGAACACAGGAGACAGAGAGATACGGAGAGAAGGAGACAGAGATATTTCAAAACATTACTGTCCAGACATGCGATGCATTTTAAATTTCCCACATTTCAAGTGAAGTATCTTTTCTTATTCCCACACCATTTCATACCACAATGTGCTGCTACTGAACTCTAAACTTGTAACTCTTACCCAAAATTAAGTGCATTCGATCTTTGTTTATCTCCGGCAAAGACTTAGTGGTAGGTGGAGTTCCAGGTGTCTGGTTTAACATAATAGATGTAGAACGTTTCTGAGAATTGGGCACTGCTGCAGCAGTTTCTTCTGTTGACTCTGAAGCATTAAATCCTGTACTGTTTAGCCAAAGTGCCACTGCATGTAGTATGGGAGCCCAGGAGTTTCGGTAATGCAGCCTAGCTGTATCAATTGTTTCTGGAGTGTAAAATGCTCCCCCTGTTAAATTAGGCAACAAAGCAAAGGCAAATTCTGAAATTCTCTGCAAATAATAGACAAAAAGGAAATACAGGGCAAACAGGAGACGGCAAGGTGCGCTCACAGACCAGGCGGCCAACCACATCCTGGGCTGCATCCAAAGCAGTGTGGCCAGCAGGTTGAGGAAGGAGATTCTGCCCCTCCACTCTGCTCTGGTGAGACTCCACCTGGAGTCCTGCGTCCAGCTTTAGAGCCCTCAGCACAGAAAAGACATGGACCTGTTGGAGCAGGTCCAGAGGAGGGCCACAAAAATGATCAGAGGAGTGGAACAGCTCTCCTCTGAGGACAGGCTGAGAGAGTTGGGGTTGTTCAGCCTGAAGAAAAGGCGGCTCCAGGGAGACCTTGTTGCAGCTTTCCAGTACTCGAAGGGGGCTCATAAGAAAGTGTGGACAGACCTTTTATCAGGGCCTGAAGCAACAGGACAAGGGGTAATGGTTTTAAAGTAAAAGAGGGTAGATTTAGACTGGATACAAGTAAGAAATTTTTCACAATGAGGATGGTGAATCACTGGTACAGGTTGCCCAGAGAGGTGGTAGATGTCCCATCCCTGGAGACATTCAAGGTCAGGTTGGACAGGGCTCTGAGCAACTTGATCTAGTTGAAGATATCCCTGCTCACTGCAGGGGGCTTGGACTAGATGACCTTAAAAGGTCTCTTCAAACTGAAACTATTCTATGATTCTAAGGAGCAACAATAGTACCCCTCATAAAGCGCAATGGCCATGATGGAACAGTAAGCAGAGAGCAGGAAAGGCAGGCAAAGTCATCAGGTCTTGCAGCATTTTTCATACAGAACACTCATTCTTAACTCAGTAAAATATTCTAAGACAGTATCCACTCTCATCTGAAGGGCTATGTTTTTCTTATAGTAAACATCTTCTTGCATTTGATATTAAAGTATTAGAGGTGTAGAAGTATTCTTAATTCTACAAATACATGGTTTTAATGACCTCTGTGATTCAGGTAAAGAATATCTTCATTGCAGACTGGAGGATAAAAGCACACTCCAAACATACATTCCTATTACATGTAGGCAGAAATTTATCACTTGCATAAAAAAAAACCCCAATCCTGCCAAATAATTTATAGAATAATTTTGAAGTCTCATATAAGGGTTTCTTTCTGTTTTTCAGAACACCACAAGAAGAAATTCCAGTGCTTACCATCTGGTGGAAGTTGGGTAGCAAACTCAGCTGGTAAAGTTAAAAGAGCATAATCTTTCAGTGCAGCTAACCAGAGACGGCTAAGTGCGGGTAGCTCAGGTTGTACAAGTGTTATCAAACTGTCTGGTGGCAACTCATCCACAGTACCAAAATCATCCTCATCTTCCTCTGTGCTCTTTAAAACACGCTTTGGTTTGGTCTCTGCTTCTTTCTTAATTTTCATGGCAACAACATACACCTAGAAGAAAACCAAATATGAAATTTCATGCTGGGAAATGCTAAAAAGAAAAAAAGCAGCAGCCTTTCCCATGTGAAAGTAACAGATTCCATACACAGATGACTCACTGGAAAATGACTGGGAAAAAGAGATTTGCAATACAATTACTTTTTTTGTAAAATATTTTTTCTTTTATTTCTATCAGTATATAACACTTAGGAGCATAAAGGGCAATTTCCTAAAACAATCTGGTTACACACTTTCTTCCAAAAAAAGTGTCAATTACTTCTGCTTTACACAGACATTGATTTAAATAACTGATTATTTAAATCAATGCATCCTTATTGCAAAGATTTCTTTGACCTACATTAAGAGTTACTAGATAAATTAGAGTAACTGTCACTTTCTAGGTGCAGATTAGGTATCATAAAGACATGAAAATAACATTAGATGTGTTACATGAATACAAGAACATTTATGTTTGTCTTTGGTAGCTGCTACTAGAAGATAACAGGACTTTCAAGAACTTAGATGAATACAGGAATAAGCAGAAATATCATAAAAATACAGTAAAAATAAGCATTTTTAGAAAATAAATAGAATAGAAATAAGTGTCTTCAGATGCTCCATATCAAAGCTGAAAATTACAGTATGGGGTGATTAACATCACACAGCTGAAGTGTTAATACTTTCCTTTGTAATTTCAAAAGCAACTTCGACGAAAATTTAATGAAAAAACACCTCAAACCTTTAAGTACTAGACTAAGAGAAATCAAAATACCACTTGTGTAATTATAAGTAGAGCTCTACAGCATGCAAGTAACATTTCAGGAAGCAAGGCAATGTAAATAGTGCTAACTCTGTCTTTTGTAAATAGTTGAAGACTTCTGGTACTCCAGCCATTCCCTAACAATATCTACATTAAGCCTGTAATTGCTTATGAATACTTTGACAAACTCCTAGTTAATTAACTGCAATATTTTCCCAGAATATATTTGAAGGCTGTTTGGTTTTGAAGGTTGTTTTATTTTTTTCAAGTTTAAGAGCAGTACGATAGGAGGAAAATCAAAATCCGATAGGGTATGAATGTGTACTTTAATACAGAAAAGTGCAAGAGAACAATCACCCTCACCATAAATATATATCGACTGGAAGAAAAAGGAACAGAGAAAGATAAAGAGATGAAAACATCCCGGGAGTGGAACTGCAGGTAAGGGGGAGGGCCAGTGAGGTGTGAGGCTGCTACTACACTGCAAAATATTTTCAAAATTTTAAAGATTTAATAGTCAATGTTTACCTCAGCCCATGCTTTCAGAACTGCAAGTTTTTCCATAGTAGTCGCACTCTCTCGGTAAAGCTGGCTGGAAGATCCCTTTCCTGCTTGCACTTTATCCAGGGAAGAGACAAGAAGGTTGTGAACTCGGCGGAGATCATTCAGGTCACTTACAACCCCACTTCCTATCCACGTGCTACATACCTAGACAACAAAGTTTAGAATCATTCTAAACTAGCAAAAAAACAACCACCTTATAAATGGGAAAAAAGAAATCTGTAAGAAAACAAAACCCAAAACAACCACCACAGAAAACTTTGCATCTCTCTTCCTGCTTAAAAAAAAAAATTGCAAGGTTTTCCTTTTTTGCTCCCCACCCATGATAACAGAACTGCTCAGGTGAGTGGTTACAAAGGCTGTATTTGCAAAGCAAATTACAGTGCAACTTAATAGATATATGGAAAATATTTAAAATAGGTTTTTAATCTCCCATAGATAGATGGGAGATAGTTTTTTTTTATTCTGTTCCCAAGTGTCTGGTCAAATCATTCAGGTAATGGGTCATTGTATCCACTGTGAATAACATATTGGACAGCAATCAATAGAAGCATATCTTTAAAAACCCATACCTTTCAAATTATATAGTAAGGCTCCATACTAATGAGAAGCTTTCAAGATCGTTAATGTCAAGAAAATACCTAGAAATGAGTGAATTAAAATCTTTAAGCAACTGGACTCTTATCTGGAACCAACAAGTTCTAGCTCTGTAACGATCAATAGATTGTGGACAGACAGTTGGGTGTCTCCTCACTTTTCATTCGAATTAAATGGGCCCAAACAGGTACTTAAAATACAAACATCATACATATCGGCTGCTCCTGTCTAGTACTACACATTGGCATTCATCCTCTGAAACACATTTATGCCCAGACATAATGCAGGCAATAGAAGAATTCTGGTACAGCTGCTAGCTGCTTTCCTACAAAAAGGAACACATTCTTTCAGAAAAGCTTCTTTGATTCTGTGGTGATTCTACAAGGATGAGGAACAGAAGCAAAAAACCCCACAGAACTCAAGCAGTTCAGGTTTTACAAACTTTTTTGATGGCATTTTTGTCCTAACTCCAGTTTGTTTTGCTTTTAGAGAACAAGTTCCATGAAAGCCTTTGGGGAAGGGCCCCTCATCACCTGGAATGATGGACATATTTAAAGTAAAAACAAACTCAAAAAGTGTCCTGAACGTGCACAGAACAAGGCTGCTGAAAATCTGTCACAAATCCATAATTCAGTCACAGTAGGATGAAGATCAGCTTCAGTCCTGCTGCTAGCAGCTGTTTCAGTAATGACATAAAACTCTTAACGGTTAAACACGTTCAGTGCAGCTCATCTCTGTCCATGTAACTTCTAGAGAGGAGTTAAATATCCAGACCTCATCTCCAACAATTTGATCCTGTAAGTGCACGCATCCACTTTAAAACCGGTTGACTAGAGAAGACTTTGATTGACAAGTTATAAGGAATGTTACATGTTTCCACACAAACTGCCTCTTCATCTAACTTTAAATACACAGAAGTGTTCTGTAAGGCAAGATAAGCATATTCTTTCCTGTGCATAGATACCAAACTATGCCATATTTCATCTACCCTTACAAGTTTTGCTGAAAATTAAGCGTATAAAACAACAACCCAAAATCACAGTCCTGCTGGATCAAGATTTACTAAAGAAAACTCACATACACAAAGTTACTATTTTAAAACTGATGTTTGCATAGCTAATTAAACTGCTGCTTTAAACTAGTAATTTAGCTGTGTAAACCACACACCAGATAATACTAGAGCTATGTTGCTGATAGCTGATTTAAACTACAGTAGGACAAGATCACACACAAGAAAACACACACACAAAAATCTTTCACTGAATTTTCACTGACAGGTTCTTACTATGACTGTAAGGAGAATGCTCAGATCTTCCAAAATCTAAAATAGAGTATTAATCTGAATGGAAGTTTAGTGATTAAAGGTAAATTACCAGTAATCCCAATATTTGATCAGACTCAAAGGCATCTCAATAAATACATTACTATTGGTCTCATTAAGCAAGAGGTTTTTTCTTTTTTTTTTTTTTTTTTTTTTTTTTCCTTTCAGGAACAAATGCAGAATTGACATGAAAACATAATTAGTTTCAGAAAGACTTAATATTTTCTGATGTAGCTCCCTAAGAGGACTTTTGCACTTCTAAGGAACAAAATATATTACTAGGGGACTCAAAAGATCTTGCAAAAACCTCACAGTTTAGGTTTACAAAATTTTCCAGTCATTTGCTACTACTTCTCTTCTGCATTCTTCTTCCAAAAAAAAGGAAAATCAGTTTGGCTTATCCTCTCTGAACACTTTCTTCTGTACCTGGCAGGCTTTTGCAGTTATATCAGATGGTGTATCTTGGGAAAAAGCTGGCCTCAGAGCAGCTCCAACCTGTTGATGGGAAGAAAAATAAAAAAAAAATCCAACTATAACAATAGTGACACAACATTCTTCATCTCACCGTGTTTAAAGGTCAAGCACACATACAGAACAAGTAAAACAAGATTGCCAATTTTGTCATTATAGTTACATCCCAAACTTATCCTTGCTGCCTAGCAGACATTTGCAGTAGCATTCTTTAAACAACAACAAAGTCCTAAGCCAGTTTTTTCCTGCTTGCCCATTGCCCTTTTAAGCCTCAACTACCTTTGTCAAATATGTGATACTATCTTCCTTCTGTTAATGATTAAAAGAATACTCATTAAAAGTATTACAAGTGCAATTTATGCTAAGGCTCAAGAAGCCAATGACTTTTTGATGTCCAAAGCAATAATGATGTGAAATCAAATGTTTATGGTTGGATTTGCATCAAGTTCCCAAAATGGCAAATACTGACAACAAAGCCTTTTAGGCAGTTGTTATAAGGCAGCATTTTTCTGAAACAAAAGGTACCAAGTCAAAGAGACAGAAGCAACGGTTACAGCACTACAGAAGGAAGAAGAAAAAGGCAGGAAGTGAAAAGGATGAAAGCTTGCCTTTAAAAAGATCTTGAAGACACAGTGAAGACAAAAGAGGTGAAAGACTTAAGCTATACCAAAAAAAAAGAAAGCAATAATACCCCCAAATAAGTCTTCAACTGCCTACCTCCCATTCCTATACTTCTGTAGTTTTCATTTAAACAGAAGTATATTCATTAATTCCCAAGAAAACAGATTTATTAGATTCACTCTGGAACTGAATAGGGGTTATTTTCCAATTCCTAATTCTACAAATGAAATGCCACTCTTGCCAAAAATTAACTGTAACTTGTAATATTTAGCTTTCAAGAATCAACAGCTACTGAATTTTTACTTTTGTCAGCTACTAAATTACAACAAATAGGAAGAACTACAAAAATAATTTGTGAAGAGCTAAATAGAAGGTTCTCTTCAGTACATTTTCACACACAAAAATCTCTTCACAGGTCTTTTGAAGTTACAAAGTGTTCTCAAAGCTAATACTGGCATATTAGCATAAATATACAATTTCCTGAACTTATAAAGGAGGTCTCACATTAGCCTGATACTGCTCCAGTATCACATGGCCTGGAAACTCTGGCTCAGGAACTGATGCAAATTTCTTGATAATGTCTTCAAGAGCTTGAAGTCCCGCCATTCGTAATTGGTTGCTGTGATCAGTTGCAGCCATGAATGCCATTCGAATCAGGTCAGAGAGATGGAGTACTAAGAAGTCATCTTAGAACAAAACAGAAAGAACTATTTAGTAACTTAAAAGTCGGCTAACATGACAGATATTTGTTACATTTTCCTCATTGACACATACAAATTTTAGCTATTCTTTTTCAAAGGTTCCACATTTAGGGTGTGGAAGAAGCCAGGAAAGAATGTAACCTATTTTAATTTCTCCCCCCCCCCCCCCCCCCCCCAAGTGATACAAAGACTTTATTACTAAGATAACCTTAAAAATTAACCACAAATTTGAAACAAAATTAAATATATGATATACAGAAACTGCATTGAATAGAATATGTTAATGTAGCTGCATAGCTTAGAAGAGATTAGAACATTTAGTAAAGCTAATTTTAGCGATTCCCCCAAAACTATAGAAAATCTTCAAGGCAATCCCTGTTCGAGTCCTATGCTTATAGTGACCCCTGCTGATAAAGGAAAACCTCATCAAGTCTAAAAAACTGAGTATGCCTCTTGTTCCACTCCCAAAAGCCACATCCAAGGCTGTAAGTAAACAGTAGGCAACATGCAGAAAAAAACAATACATAACTCAGTAAACATTTCTGAAAGGATTAGTCTTCTCTACTTGTTCTATTTCTTTCTTTAGTCTCAATTTGAAATTACCAGATGTTGTACAACTAATATGGAAAAAAATATTTAAGAACATAGCATCAATGATGACTAACAAAAAATCACAAATTATGAAAGCTCTACATATTTTCAAGTCTCAAGGTAAAAAAGAAAAGTTTATTTTGTAGCTGAAACTTTTCAGAGGTATGTCAGTAAAGAAAGACTCAAGACACTTAAAAACTATGAAGTGGTAAAGTCTGCAGTTAGTTAGTTTTTCAGACCATCACAGATGTTAGTAAAATTTAAATATTTTGGAAGATGAAGTTGCAGGGGCGGGGGGTGGGGTAGAAATTTTCTGAGTTTTCCTTTTTACCATGATACCAAACACATCAAGCTCACTTTAAATAAATTTAGAGATGTAAACTGCCAGGATTATTATATGCAATCTTCCGCAGGATCCTGCGACAGCAGTTATTTCATTACTTTCTCTACAATATAACAACATCTCAAAATAAACTTTCCCAAAACTCCTCCCTCTCAGTCTTCAAACAGAGATCTCAGTCTCAAACCAAGTCAGAAAGAAGATTCTCACAAAACCAATGCACAGGGCGGGAATCAAACTGTATCACACAAAGAAAGACTTGTTAAATCTCAAAATCATAGACATTAAAATCCATTAACCCCATGCATTCTAGGATGCTCATGATATACATCCTACATACACAAGAGTCCTCATGAGCACTACATGGGTGAAAGCAAATGATCACTATGCACTGGAACCAATACACATGGACAACTCAGGGACAGAAACCTCTCACTATGCATTAGAAAAACGTTTCTTCACAAAACAAGTATGTCATCTCTCAATTTTGATACTCTAACACATAAAAGTATCTTCAAAACATGAGCTTTAAAACTAATATTCATCAGTCTAATGGATACCAAAAGAATGAACTTTATAAAGCAGCAGGGTCCACGTCTTGTTATAAGTCTGTCCCACATCCCTCTCTCCACAACTCTCCAACTCTCCATAATTACATCGCCTTATCTATTTTTTCTTTCCTAGCTTCCCTTTTCATCTGGAGATGCTAAAATAGTCTCCAAAGTCTAATTCATTATGTTAAACTCAGAAACTGTTCCCAGTTCACTCTTAGCTAGAAGTTTACTGCTTCTATTTCAGACTAGAGAAAAGGTTTGTAAATCTAAGAGGTTTTTTTTCCAAGCAGACCAGTCTATCAGAATTTACATCCTTCAGCAAACCTCATTCTTTGTGTGCATGGTATGGTAACTACAGTGGTTATAAAACTACAGTTTTATTGGCTTTTGCAGGCCATTTCCTTTGTTTTTAACCATTTGAATGAAAGGATAACTGCTTATATTTTTTTCTTGGTTGTGTAATCTTAAGCTGTACAGAGGTGTCAAAAATTAGAAAAAAAAATTTAAAACAAAACAAAATATGCACATTCTGTAATTACTTTTTGGGTTTTTAAGTCTGGCTGAACGAGCCAGTGCCAGATCGAAGTGTGCCTTGTTTGCATTCTCACACAGCATAATAACTCGGCACAGACAGTCTGCTGCAAACACACGAGTTGCCCAACGAGGTGCTACAGAAGGCTTGGATTTATCCTCTTCACCCAAAGTGGTAAACATTGTATCGTCATCCATCTCATCCTTCTTCTCTGATTCCTCATCCTTCCCTCCTCCCAACGGAGCAGCAGTGCTCATGTCTACAACAGAGAACAATTAAAAAAAAAAAAAAAAAACAATCTGCAGAAGACTGCTAAAGGACATATTGAAACCTTTCCTTACACTCAGATTCAAAACAAACTAAGTCTTCTGCTGCAACAACAACATTTGAAAAATATAGAAAGGCACAAAAATATCAGTAAAATAAATGTTTTTCACCTCTAATCTGGGCTATGCTACCCTTTATTTGGCTTAAATGATACGAAATAAATTCCTGTAACGTTAATTCTCCACAGATGCCAACTGTAGCTGAATCCAGTAGCTAAACTTCTCAGCTTTGAAAATTAACCTATTAAATTGCCAATAAACAGGGTAAGGAGATTACCAGGCTCAGAATCAAAGAATCAGCTTGGCTTTGAACTACTCAGCTCCTGTTTCAAGTAAAGGCTAGAGTGCATATTAAACTGAAACAAAACTACAGAGTCACATGCCATGGGATAGATATGCAGCCAAGTAGGCAGTTTATGGGACCCACAGATGTGCCTAACATTCAAAAAATTGTTTTCTCCAAGTATTGCTGTGAGACTTCATTTCAGAAAATAAAATTACTTCAGGGATCACATTAAAAGAAACAAAATCCAAACAAGGACAAAAAGCAAAACATGTATATACTTCTGCTATTCAGTATCTTGCAAAATGCCAAGATACTGACAAAAATTACTCTAGCAATCATTAGAGGAGAACAAGAAGAAATTATTGCAAGGGTAACCACCCCAACTAAGGCATACTTCTTCGAAAGTCTAAATTTAAGCAGCTGAAGGGCCAAGACATTTAAAAAAAGAGAGAAAGAGGCTATGGCAAATCAAACACGGATGAAGCCAATTCACAAGAAGAGTGTTTTGAGAAGGCATCCAGGACCTTATGTGGCCCATTTGTAAATCTCTGCTTAAAAAGCAAACCAGATTTTGTTCATATGCCAGTTATTTGGGTCAACGGGTTCAAAATGAAGTTGCTGGCTTATTAAAGTATAGCTGAGAAATTTATTTAAATATGGTTCTCTCAGAGATTATTTCACCTACTAATAAATAAATAACAGACTGGACAACCATGCTAAAAACTTTAAAACCCATCCCACATGAAATAAGAAAAGGATATGCCAACTTCAAACTTGGGAAACAAGGTCTTTCTTACTGGGCAGATATATAGTATCTACATTGCATAAAGAAATCATTGGTAGCATTACTCATCAGTAAACATAAAGCTGGCAATGTTTAGAAAGGGCTTCAGGATGAACTCACAGTATGTTAATAAACAAGTATAAATGCAAGGGAAATGAGCAGAATCTGCCTCACAACCATCCTACAAGCTCAAAAACAGGAATAAGGTCTCAGAGGACAAAATCTGTGCAAACAAGTCTGCAAAGCTGAACAACAAGCAAAAGTTTCATCACCGTGGTAACCCATCATCACATCAGTAACTCACAAAACCTCATAAAAGAAAGCCCAGAGTATGTACAGCACTCTTCCTTCTGCATGGCCCTGACATATAAAGGCTAAAAAGAATACGTCTGCTTTCACTAAGATACTGAAATGTCAGAGTAATAATCATACTGCTTCTCTCCTGGAAATCCTACTTTCAGGCAGCTAACTTTTTTATCTTAAAAGCAATATTCTAAAACTTAACATAACATTGATGATTTCTTTTTTCTAAGGAAGTTTTAATGCACTATGATCAAAGTCCTATATACTATATAAGCTATGTCTTAAATAGGATAAAAGATAAGCTCCAGACAAATATTGACAGAAGATGCTAGTATTAAGGACACACTGTTGTTTCTGTGAACAGTATAGAACGCTTACCACTGGAAGCTGCAAGCACATCTTTACAAAGCATTAGCCAGTGAGAAAGATTTTCTACTGCCAGCGATGAAAGCATATGTCCCAGAGTATCATGGATATCTGAGCACAACTTCCGATCCGTCTCCCGATCCAACATCCCAAAAAGGACACCTTCGAGGCCTGTCTCTGTTATATTAACCCCCTGATGCCGGGAATGAGCATCTCGCCGAGAACCAGCTCCTGGTGCAAAAGGATTAGTATCTGCAAAATGATAATGAGAAATCTTTTCTGAAATCTGTAATTCGGTTTTAAAATTTGGAATAACAGACTAGAATTAGACATTGTGTGTGTATAGTTCAGACAATGATACACCAAGATGTTACTGAATTTATTCTGAATTAACACTAGAAAGATTTTAATACAGCAATTCATTTACTTTCTGCAAGGCAAATAACACCTCCTAGTATTACTGAAAAAATTAAAAGGGGGGGCGGGGGGGAATCTTTCTCTCTCCAAGGTACACACCCCATGAATTTGTAAAAACTCCTAATAGTATTGAACTCTCAAAAATCTTTCCAGAGAGAGACTTAACTGGTGTAATTTAATAGGAGTAAGCTCACAATTCTATCTTTGTATGAAGACAATGCTGATCAACACTGTGGAGCCTCCCATTTTCAGAATAAAATGACACGTGTAAGAATTGAACCAGTCAGCAAAGTTCACAGGCTTTGCAGACATGCTACTAACAAGAGTATAACACAACCAGGTATCTCAAACAACATACAATTAAGTCAATTTTCAAAAGAGCAAGACTTAAAATAGCAGAAAAAACTTTAAAATGTTTCCACTGTATATACACTGCATTCCCTATTTGATTGCCAGTCTCAATGGGCAAGAGAAGTTTAAGCCTGGACATTACAAAAAGTTAAACTGTAAGTGGTAAGCAGGGGTGTAGCCAGAAGTTACTGGAGCTGGAAGGGTCAGTTTTAGTTTTTTGTTCTGTTGCTGGCAGTTTTTTTCCTCTCTCTGAACGTAAACCAAACATGTACACTCAGCTGTTACAAAAAGGCCACATGGAAGAAATACTTACTGATACCACTGTTTTCTTTGTCTCCAGCATTTTTTGCTAAGCTCATGGCATATTCACATACTTCTGCTGCTTCCCTCTGAGCAAGCTGTCGTAAACATGCAACTGCAGCCCGGCGAAGCAGCAAGTGGGAACTGCACAAATGAACCTAAAAATCAGAACCATTACAGGTGAGTGAACTGCTGCACCCCCGTATGAATACATCAGTGCTGCTAAGGACTAACAGCATTCTACTTTTCCATCATATGCCCATGTGTGAGCTGCTGGGTACCAAGCTCTTCACGAGATCTTGAAAGTTCAAAAGTAAGCACTTTTTAAAATGTACAAATATGAAAAGAAAGCTGGTATCTACAGACCTGACAGATGTTATCTGGTTAACGAGATCAAAGCTTAAATATTGGAACTACTGCACCAGTGTGATTTAGACTATACTTTCCAGCCTGTTACACTCTTAGTACTACTCAACCTCATATTCTGCTATAGCTGGAAATCACATTCTTTTAAGCAAAAAGCCATCATCAGGTGTACCACAACTATCATGAAAACTTTTATTTCAAACTTGTACCAGAATTTATAGCATAAGTTTTTACAAGTGCCTCTCAGTAAGACAGCTTCAGATTTCTTTGCTAACCAACACTGGCTTCTAATTCCTTTTGAACTACCTCAAGTACAAATATTTTTCTTATAGAAGAATTGTGCATGCTCCCTATTTTCCTGAGAGGAAGTAGCTACACAGAGAACTGTATGTTTTTCCACAGTGGAAGAGATGAAGAGTGCTCTTTAAGAAATTCAGATTCTTTATTTACCCTGGGGAACTTGTTTTTAGTAAACCAAATACACATTTGCTTTCTTGGTATTAGGTTATTATGTGGATGGAAATTGCTTTCCCAAATGAAAGGGTTGTATAGTTTATAAATTATTTTAACAGTAGGTCTTTATTCCATGTATGAATGTATAACATCTTAGTCCTGAAAAAACAAGCAGACTGTAAAGAACATCTCAATACCACACTAAAGCTGTTTTAATGGAACTAAAACACAGAACATTTGGGGGATTTAATTAATGGATAGAGTACTGCCCATTCCAAGTTACAAAACAAAAAACTAGTGGTTATGAAGACAATATAATATGCAGGAAGAAGAAATGAAACCAGATTGTGGAACTGTGTGTTTAATTTTGGTACCTGGCATTAAATCCATTCAGAAGTGAGTTAGAAAGCCATGAAGAGTTTGTTAATGGGGAAGGTAGGGCAGACATTGCCTACATATCTATGTATTTGCAGTACAATTAAAAGTACAAGACAATTCAGAAAAAAACTTACCAAACTAAGTATTATTTGGAAGTAAAGAATATGAGAAAGGAGAAGGAAAATAGCTTTTGTTTAGCAGAGGACCACAAAGGAACAGTAAAGAGACAGCAGAAAACCCTGGGAAAAGTTTTCAAAATAGCACTAGTTATTACTGTATGAACTTCACTGTCTGTAGTATTACCCAATGGTACTTACAGACTAAATGACTATAGGGATTGTTTGTCATGTTATTCAAAGGGCCTACCTACTTTTGGGTATGTTGCACCCGTTTCATGCAAAATTTTGTGAAAGGACAAGCGACAGATTCTGAGAACACACTGGCACTTCCAGGAGTGCTCCGGAGGGGGAGCAAGGGCAGCGGGGGGAAGCAGGTAACAATGAGAGGATGCCCTAGGGATAGTCTGGATAGCAGATTAAGAAAAAGGTCCAGTGTTGACATAAGTAGGATTGCACTCCTTCAGGTAACACAGAACCACCAGATCCACAAAGAATGACACAAAGAACTTTGCAAAAAATCCAATGGACGTTAGGGAGAAGCTTTTCAAATTTTTCAATATTGGACTGCTGAACCCTCTAAAAAATAATTTTAAAATAGTAATAATAAAAAAACCCACCCTCACTAAAACACACACCCATACACAACACCTTTCCTGTTATAGTCATATTTGGTATGTTTGGGGTTCCAGCTTCTGCCTTCCTTCCAGGCTTAAGCAAGGACTTGCTGACAGAACACTAATGGAGGGAGAAAGCAACGCTAACAATAACACCACAAGAATTTGAATGTCAGCATCCACTATGTTGACAGTGGTAAAATGAATCCAAAATCTACTACCTTCCCCCAACTCATTCACTTCCCTCTGGGCATGCAATCAGTTGGAGGAAACGGAGCACTTCAGCATCTTTTTACTCAGTCGTATTATATATCAATGCTTGCTATATTCTGCTATCTAGGGAGCAACAGAAGCAGACCCTGTGACTTCAATTTAGGCAGCATTCTAAAAAGATCTACAATGGTTTGGGGACAGACATCCTTTTATTGCACTCCAGTGTTTTTGCAAATGTGACTTGCTTACTACACATGGGTATCCTTGACACCTTACAAAGTGCTTCTCCTGTCCTCTGCTAAGCACATACATAAAACTTAAGGAACAAAAGCAATGCATTTTGTACTCACACAAAGACTGGGAACCAGACTGGACAGGTTGACATGCCGAGGTGCAAACATATGAAGCTGCTGAAGGCAGGATATGGCAGCTGCCTGAACAAGCGAGTCTGAATGGTCTTGTGTGATTGCACATCCCACCAAACAGGAGGAACGGATTGTTGAAATTGTAGCTCCATTACCTAATGATGTAATACGATATCCTTAACACAGCAGAATTTTTGTATGAAAACTAGACTTTAAATCTTTGAAAAACAAGTATTTTTAATGCTTCAAAGTTCACAGACTAACATGCAACTTTTCTGAATTCCTGCCACAAATTAGTATCTACACAACTTCAAAGAAACACTACGGAGTGTTTCAGTATCTCTTTTTTTAGCCCAGTTAAACAATGTCCTGTACAAATTAAATTCTGGATCAATGATCGTCAGTCAGAAATATTTTGAGAGTAACTTTCCAGGACATGAAACCAGTAAAATTATCTGACTTTGAATTTCAAAAATTCCTTTCATTCTATACATATGGGCAACATCTCATGCACCAAATCATCTCCTAAAATATCGGATCACACTTAAGCTAGTATACGCGTAGGCAGGTGATTTTAGTTAGCTGCATTAGATGAGCTGCACTGCTCTAACGGGACAAGCATTCAGAAGAACAGTATTTAATTTGAAAAATAATCCCATTCTGTATTTAAGAATTAACCTGCATCAGGTTTATAAAATATAAATATTCTGTAATTCAATAAAAATCTTGAATTACAGAAAAATGTTACCTGCAGAAGACATTCCACATAAGTTGTTGTTTATTTTAAAAGTTAATGACACTCCAAAAGGTTAACACACAGCAAGCAGATACACAAATTTAATTAAACCATCTAGAATTTTTTCATAACTAGAAATTTAAGCCCAGTTATTTAGCATTAAAATTTCACTAGTGGCTGGCTCTCTGGCACTGAATCAAAAACCATCCTATAAATATTCTTAAAAATCCCAGTTAGACAAAGTTAGAAATCCATGGTTTTGCCATCTGAGACAAAGAATTTTAGATACAGTGTTTGGCATGACAAGATCTTATTCTCTTCAGTAAGGTACGGTGACGTAAGAATATCAGGAACGAGTGAAAATGAGTTACAGTTCACAACATTATCAATGATGTCAAACTTAAACTCTTGCCATCAGTTAAAAATAAAATCAACACGTTTTGAAAAAAGGAAGAAAAATCTTGCCTCTTGCCCCATCTATACACAAGAATGTATGTGGCAAAATATGCAGCAAGGGAGTTTTTCATCTTTTTACCTACCGCGCAAATTTGCCATTAGCCAGAACACCATACGTCACTGCAACTTCTTTATATAAATCTCAAACTGCAGTCAAAAAAACCCCGAGCAGTCATAAGTAGGATCAGAAGTGAGACTGCTTGCAGGACTGTAACTAGATTTGTCAACATCCCGCCACCCTCCACTTGCAACTGCAATGAAAAAAACCCTTATTCCGTTTCAGATTGCGATATATTATCTTTATACAATTTATATTTTTTGATTTCTCTTCAAATTCCCACCAACCTTGCAACTCAGGGCCAACAGTAGTTATTATAGCTCCAAGACATCGGCCTAAGCATTGATGTACTTCTGTATGCGATGGTGGAACAGTTAAGAGCAGAGTAAGGACTAGAGAAAGTGTTGGCTCCACATATCCACGGTACATTGGTCCACTAGAATCTACTATCAAGGCAAGTGAATGGAGAGACCAGGTCTATCAAAAAAACAAAGGCATATTTTTCAGTAATGCATTTCGGAAATTTAAACAATTTTGCATGCAAGACTGAGCCTAGCTCTGTACATCCTTGCTTAAACATGTCTAGTTAGCTACTCTGACTCCAGAAGTGTCCAAAAGGTCTTAGAATCTCAAGCAATCACCTGGGAGTTTAAATATCTCTAGCATACTCTTCAGCTATCAGCACTTTTGGGGATAAAGGAGACGAAGATGACAAAGTACTTGAGCAAAAAATGGTTAAGCACTTTGAGGAAGAAAAATACAAACACAAACACCACACCCACTAAAAAAAAAGGAGAAGAGTAACTCAAGACAGGAGAAAGAGAGAATCATTCCACTGTAAAACTGGACATAGAGTCTGAAATGTACAGTTGACAAAGTCCTTCATGGAGAGTGCATTTGACATTCCCTTTTCATGACAAGTTGAAAGGCTCACATGCATTTTCTAATTAATTTTCTTATTAGAGGGTGCAAGAGAAGAAAACAGTGCTGTTCACAGTCAGTGTACTACAGTATGAGAAAAAAATGGTGAAAGATCAACTTATTTCATTTGCAAGATAAGTAAATAACAAAAAAGCAAAATATTTATTGTAATTGTCAAAGCATGAAGTGGGCAAGCAGACAAGTCTTTTTGGTCACTGACATTTCATAGGAAATAATGCCCCCAACAGACCTGCAAGCATTAGCTATCCCTCCATTACATCCTACTAAATGATCTTATTTCAGAACTTTCTTCCATTAAATACATGATACAACTGCACTGAAAAGACTTAAGTTAAAAGACTACTACAGTTACAAAGCTAAAATCTTATAAGTGAGCTGGAAAACCTGCCTTTAAAACTGCTCCTTTGTAATCCTCTCTGATGCAACCCAAAAACCATTAGCACTAGCAATCACATAACTACTTCTACAGTCCTATCCACATGGTAGCACATTACAGCTTATCCTTTCATTCCTGCAAATTTCCACTACTCCAGCTTCCATACAGTTTCTGTGTATCCACACTGATCTAGTGAGGGATGAGGTATAAAAACCTAGCTTTTCAGTGGCCCAGTGTCATACTTTCAACAGAAAGTAAGGGAAGTATGCAAGCTCCACTTGGGCTTCCCCTTTATATTTCACAAAAGTATATGCCTACCATTTTGGTTTTTAAATGAATGGTACACAATTATATGCCTTGAAATTACTTACTCATACATGAAGTAAATTACATATGGAAACTGAACTTTGTCTTACCTTAAATAAGCAAAGGAAATTTAAAAGAGACTTTATATTGTATTTATAGATTATTATTTTTTAAACATTATCTCCGAAAAAACCTAGGCTTGTTTTCCCAAGTGACAAGCTTGATTATTTCGATTTTTTTTTTATTGCCCTGAGGAAAAGAAATAAGAAGGTACTCTACTACATGTTCTATCAAGTTAACAATTTAAACCAAGGTGGTGGTATGATTCTGTATAGTTACTGGGTGCTTCAGCTTCTCAATGCGTGGGTGAAAAGTGCCCCTACTCATGGGTGGCATACAACTTCCTGCTGCTAAAACATAATAGTCAGTCACTATCCCAGATAATCACTTCCTTGCAGCAACTTGTGAAAAGAATGACAAAAAATTCCCTATTATACTATGCAATTACACCATTACCTTTGAAGAACAATAATTACAGCCAAGCCACTTTCTTTTACTCAAAAACAGGTTTTTTCCCCCGCCCCGCTTCTGAGTAATACTTTTATTCTAGTGCTTAGATAGATTTCATTGCTGGAGGAAAAAAAAAAAAAACAACCAGCACTTTTCCCTCTAATATGCGGCTTCTTAATGTAAAGTCAGATGTACTGATCCATGTAGCCCTCTCCTCTTTTTAGAGCTGCAGCCACAAGCAGATGCTCAAGGCAGGGTAAAAACAGACGAAGACAGTGAGCCCTGAAATTTCTCCTGGGAGAGTAAAGACAGCATATTCTCCCAGTTTTCAAGTATTTTCAACTTACAAAACTTTCTGAATTGCGCAGTGTTTATACATACTCAGCTACTCCGAAGGCACTGCTCTTTCAGCATCATGTTTAGTCCCTTTTTGAGTCCATCAGCAACTTTCAGCAGTCAGGTTGTCCTCTTGTGAGATTCCACATGTATATAGTCCACAGTGGATAGAAACCCCTCCCTACCTTTGCCTTGTCTTGGACTTGGATCCTACTAGTTCCCTTTCTGTCCCCTAACTACAGATTAGCTTGCAACAGATTTTTGTTGTCATAATATAATCCCCCAAAGACAATGTACTGCCATACTGTGTTCACAGTATCACATCACAGAAATCTCTTGGCAAAGAAAATTACTGCTTTGTCCGTACTCTCTGGCATATGCTACATCCATATGATTTGGCTTACATGTGACAATCTCTATTAAAAAACATCTGAACAAGTAATTTAATTTTTAATTTTAATACTGAACATTCTAAAGTAGTTTTGTGGTGATTGTGCTTTTTACCTGGACTTCAGGAGAAGTTCCATCTTGTGCCAAAGCCAAAAGAATGCTGACACTAGTTTTCAGATGCTGTCCAGAACCTATTCCACCAACATACCGATGGAGACAGCCCAGAGCCAAAGAATGGCCTGTTCTTGATACAACATCTCGAGCAGATTTTAACCTATCAATGTTTAAATAAAAGGAAATAATGTAATTCACTAAGTTTGTTACAAAGAACCCTTCAAGTACCATAACAGTGCAAATGACTAACAGAATTTTGCAGGCCATCTTCCAAGATCTTGAGAAGCCTGAACAACAAAAGCAGAATCTATTCTATATTGCTATTAAATCAGATTACATAAGGCAAGTGAAAAAAAAAAAGGTATTTTAAGAGTTATTTTCTCTCTCTGGTCAGAACTTGACATTTTAGATGAAGAAGAGTTTTGGAAATGAAAGAATATAGGAAAAGCATCTAGCGTTTACCAATACTTCACAGCAGGCTAATTTAATAATCAGAAAAGTCCTTGTTAGACCACTGACGTGACAAGAAATCAAGAGTGGAAAAATGACAACGCATTGAGAAATGACAAAGAAATCCACAGCTATGTCTTCCACTGCAAAATCAACTGGATAACTTTTTAATGCAGCTGTTTTCTTCTACAGCTGAGTTGTATGACTTTTCCAATAAAGCTTTTATTTTTTAAAATAGTGTTTTATTAATGAAACTAAACCAGAACGAATAGCATTCTGAGTGACCTAGTTGTATGAAGCAATGACTTGTTGAGTATTTTCCACAATACTTCTGCTTCTGAATGCGTATCACATATATAAGGTTTTAATTAAAACCTTTTCCGGGGTGGGGAAGGGAGAGAAAAGGATATCCTAATTAGAACAAAGAATTTTGGTTTTTTTCCTGGTTGTCTGTATATGAGAGGCAAACATGCTCTTAGCCATCAGTGAACAAAGTAAATGCAAATCTCAAATATAAAAAATTACTTGACAAGTGTCGATCGACTGGCAACTATTAACAACTTGAATCCTATAGAAGGAACCAAGGAAATAGTCCCCATTATAGAAATTCAAGGAAAGACAGTAAAGATTATGTACTTCATTACAAGATGAAATGATGGGAAAAACTGAATTACCCAGAGGTAGGAGAGCTGGACTGAGGCTATGTGCATGCAGCCTGACCAGTCAAAAACATGGGCTGCAGCCCCGAGGCAGGTGCATTTTCATTCACAGGTAGGCTGATGTCTTAAATTTAAGCCAAAAATTGTGAAACATATTGTCTTGTTATATCTCCCAGACATCTTTCTAAAAACCCAAGATTAAAAACAGAATACGGAAAAAAATTATGGGCCAGTAGATAAGTTAAATCAATATGGAAAGAGGATGTTTTGATGAAACAGAACCACTATCACACAATTCATATTACAGACATACTTAGTGTAAGCTGCTTTTATCTATTTGAAGCAGTAACTCATCAAAAACTACTCACTGGTATCATTTGACATTCCAAGTAGTTTAACAACTCAGCTTTTATTCCTGGAAGAATCACATGGAATAAATCAAAGAGAGAAGACTCTGTTTGAATGTTTGATAGATCTACATAATGGCAGCCATCAAGCATGAAGAGAAGAGAATAATCAATATGGTATTTAATAGAGGAATCTTCCAAACTACATTAGATTATATTTTTATTTCCTTTTCTGCAAAATGAACTTACTTATCAAAACTGTATTGAGCCATTCTAGCAATGAAAGAGGCTTCTCCAACCACTTGAGCCATTCTGCCAAGAGCTTCGCCTGCTGCACATCTCAAAATAGGGTTAGGATTATCAAGGGCACCCATTACCAGTGTCAGAGCAGATTTGCGGACTTCTTCTGGTCCTAATGTGCTTTTATTCTCAGCTAAACCCTACATTAAAAAAAAATATGAAAAACACATTCCAAAACAAGGGAGAACTATATAAGCAATTTTACTATATTCGAGATCTTCAACTAAAAATTATGTACTTTTACTTTTGTTTAAATTTGTGGTCATTTTTCCTAAAATATACTGGTTGAAAATATTTAAAATTCAAAATCTGCAACATACTCAGTCTTATGTTTGCCAACACTCTACCTATTTTACATACAGAAAGATCTGTTGCACCAATCTTTTTCATCAAATGCATTACAGTGCTACACTTACTTTAGCCCTACTGAATCTGAGCTAGCTTTACACAGGATACCCCGGAAAAAAAGAGAAGCTTTAAAATCTAACTGCAACATCTCTTCCTGTCAGACAGGAAAACCACAGCTCACTTACATTTCTGCAATAATCACTTAAATCAAAGACATTTTAGGTACATGAAAATACTTTTTTCTTAATAATCACATCTTCACCAACATTTATACAGCCTATTATATGAACATTCTACAGAACAGTAACAATAAACAGTGCTTCTGCAGCTTCTTTAGTTCCCATATTTCACTGATAGTACATCACCTTTCACTACAACTTTCAAGAAGTCTTTTTACATTGGGAAAAATAATTGAACACATGTAAAGTACAAATACTGCATGTATTACAGAGGAAGAAGTTGATGGCTCTACCACAGATTCTCATTTTCTGTTCTGAAATCCTCATTTCATCCTTACAATTTTGACAATTCTTTGGCCATTTGGCATGGCATGGAAAATTCCAGGGATGTGTCTCAGAATCTACTTTTCAACTTGTAGCAACATGGTTCACATTTCTAAGAACAAAGCAAGGGAGAGAGGTGCTGTTTTGCCAGTGTATTTTGCCCATCAACCAAGGACATGGAGCCTCGCTAACAACTAATGTAAACTAGGCAGTCGTTTATTGTATGGCAAAAGTAAGACACAAAGAAACTCATCCAATCTTTAACGACAGGCTGGCACTTCTATGCAGGTAGTTTCCTCAGTGCACAGGACTTAGTTGCTCTGAAGATGAGCAAGGATGACAATGACAGATGTTGTCCAGACTCATGAATTGGAAACTATTTAAAAAAGCATCCGGAAAAAAATAGAAATGCCTTAAGGAATTTGACAAGTAGAAAGAAAATCCTACACTCTCAGACAGTGTTCCACAGTGCTTGAGGCAATGCAAGTCACTGAAACCAAGTATTTCTCAGGAATGTTATTTGTGACTTGCTGTCTAGCTTCCTGACTTGATAGCAGGAGGTTGGATTTTCAAGTGTAGATAGAGAACACATGAGCTGTAACTGAAATCAGTGGGACTGGATGTAAGCATTTAGAATTCTATGCAAAATTAAGAAGAAAAAATTAAGACATACAAAGTGGAAACCCAAATCTATTTTTGTTTTTATTTCTGTTAGCCTCATCTGCACAATACTCTATGACATGAGGGGTTTTTTTATATATGTATATAAAAACATATATATATATGTTTTGTATATATGACAAAGTACTTAAATCCATGAGAACGGTCCAGATAAAACTACAGGATTGAAAAAGAAAAAAGACAAGTCTGAATACTATAGAATGCTGACTACATGAACCTCATCTATTATCTGTACTGATACATGCAGACAAGAGCTCACGCTAACACCTGAAAAAACTTCAATTTTGGAATTTTTAAACTTTCGAATGTTTAAGTAATGTTCTTCTAACAGCCTTTTGTATCAAACATAAATCGATGAATCAAACTGCTGAATTTTGGCATCCATTACAATTTTACAAGTTTTACCTTCAAGGCACTAAGAACAGCAGTAAAGATATTAAGCTGCACAGCTTGCTGGCGAACACCTTTAGCCTGCTTGACACATTCAGCAAAGTGATCCAACATCTGTAATCTAAAACAAGGGAAGAGCATTATGTAAGTGATATTCTTTCAAAATACAAATTAAAAAACAGCTGGTAAAAAAATGCATACAACAAAAGGGCCTTTTAAGTTCAGTCACACAATTTATGCTTCAGGGGCTGCAGAAAGTATTCAATTTAGATAGAAAGGGATTCTGAACATCACTTGCTGGTTCTTTTTACTCATTCACAAATGTTTACTATTCCTTTTGAAGAAGACACCACCAAGAGGAAGTGAGTTTTCAGATACATTGGCTGTATAACTACAAAGCTATGAGGACAAGACTGGAAGAATGCTGCCTCTCCACTACCACTCAAAGTAGTGTTACCTTCCATATTCCTATTATTGTTCCTATTGTTTTCCCCACTTAACCTCCATTTTTTCCCCTCATTTAACCATGCCAGAAAGTGTTCCTAGGAGGAAGAGTACTCCTTAGAAGATACCAAGAACAGGAGTATAATGAATAATCTGCATTCTTAACTACTCAGCAGTTCCCCAGACAAATCTTTTCATTGCTAACAACAGATATAGATCAAGTTGAATTACTGCAAGCTGGCCTCCAAGTGCATCCTGTGTTTACTGCAAAATGAGATAGACTGCCAGGAAAAACCTGTTCCCATCAGGATTGCACTGAAGCATAATCTTACTTTGAAATGTATGTTAGAGCTGCTTTCACTCTGCGCTCAGTGACAAATTAGCTAAATTGAATGACGTAAGTAGTCCTGACAACTCATAACTCTGCAGAGGTAATGTGGAACATAACAGAAAAAAAGTTGAATTCCATTCCCTCTTTTTCATCATGCATAAAATCATTTGTTGAGTATAATTCAAATGGTCTTATTCATGGAAGCCAAATGAAATTCAATGGATGCCACCGCTATGTTTTCAAGGCTGATTTGAAGTTAACTGCAATGGCTATTTTTTTCAGGAAATCTGGTTGCAGAGATATTACTACTGTTAAATGCAGTAAGAGGAGAGAAGAATCCAGCCTCCACCTCTGAACCCCAATCTTCAAAATTGATAAAACTGAGGAAATCACCGTATTTCTAAACTGAATAGACATATTTCGGAATCCTGAGACACAACGAATACCCAATAATGAACTCTGAATTCAAGGACAGCTGACACCAAAGTAGATTCTTATTTCAAGGGAAAAAAACATAACATAATACCGTCCAGAGAACAAGGCATTAGATTCTGAAATTGAACACGAGTGTAAACTGACCTATGTTTGTAAGAGACATGAGGAAAAACCACACCAAAGAGAGCCACAGATGCATCGATGACAGATACTCCTAAAGGAAGAGGACCAGGTACAGCTTCACCAGCAGGGATGCGCAAATAAATAGAAGATGGATCATGTTCCAAAGCACCACTTCCAGATGCACTGTTTGGCTGAAGCTGCAAAAAGCCACATAATTTGAATACCTCTGAATATACCTTTCCACAAAAAATCTGGAAATAATGATAACCAAAACAAATATGCAGTAGCTTAGAACAACAAAATAGCTTACAAACACCTCAATGCAACTGCATTTACAGGGCCAGCTAAATCCCAGAGGGTCGAAGCAATTAATAGCTGGATAAATGCACAAATTATCACTCCTGGTCGTAAGAGATGGAACTTAGAGAAAAGCAGATTAATTCTGGTACTAATAGTAGCTTCTGAATCACTGAATCACTACAAAGTGACATTTCAGAAAAAAGGTTATTTATTCACACTCTGTTTGAGCACTGAGTTACAATACAGTATATTAAATTATAATTTTTGGTTCCCTACACAGAAAGATTTAGAAACAGTACTAAAATTACTAACATTCCTATAATGAAAACACTTCCTAATCACCATTCTTTCAGGAAACACAATTAAACAATCTGTTTTCTCTGACGAAAAACTTATTTCATAACTTGTTAATTATTTAATCATGAAACAAAATTAGAACCTAGTAGCTCTATATTCTTCTTACAAGATCAGACAACAGAGAAAACATTTGTTGAGACCTCGATATCATTAAAAAAATAAAATGCGACCGAGCACAAGAGAATCCTCTGATGCACTACTGGGCTTCAGTTACCAACAGTGACACAGGTTTAGAGGTTATATATATATATATAAAAAAAACCAAACCAAAGCAAAACAAAAAAAACCACAAAAAAAAAAAGGAAGGGGGGGCATCCCAGAAAACTTTGTGGATTGAAGACTGCACTGGAAGTCTACTATGTCCCACAACAAATAAGTGAAGTTTGTAAAACCTTTTTTTCATTTTGACATGCTGATCTTTCCTCAGAAACAGTTCCCCCTTGGTTTCTCACACTTGGTATCAGTCTTGGCTTTTGATCTGCTCAGTCAACACAGCTACCTTCTGAGAAACCTTGCCATTATTAGATAGGCTGTGGCAGAAGAGGCGTTTTCAGCTCCCCGCTTCTTCTTACCCCAAGAAATTTCTGAGAAGCTGAGTTACAGAGTTTATGATTGGCACAGTTCTGCAAATGCTCAGACAGTTACCTGGCTAGGAAATACAGTTCATTGAGAAATCAAAGATCAGAGCAGAGTTATGAAGACAGAGACAGGTTGGTGGGTATACTCAGATGGACAACTGATTTTTCTCGATGTCATCAAATCCAGAAATATATCTGAGGGTAAAAGGCTTGAAAAGAGGAGGCCAGCCCCTTCATAGTCATCACAAATTAGGAAAGCAGAAAGGCTGCTATTACTAGACTGTCTCCTGAACTATTTAACATTAACAAATTGTTCCCTATGCTACATTTCTTCTCCAAGGACCACATGAAAAACAACTGGATCAACATTACCAGTTGATCTGAAAAATTTTATTAAAAGACCACCACAGCAATACTTGCTTCCTTTTTTAAATTTTTTAATTTCTATGTTTCAAAGATTCACTTTTTTTAGAAGTGCAGCAAATTCCTTATAGTACCAACAAAATTGTGTCAACACTTCTAAATGAAATCTAAGAAATACTACACCTATAAAATAAGTTAAATCTTGTTTTGCTATACTGATATTTTGACAACAGTGTCATTATAAAACATGTTAAGTGGAACTTACATTTCTCCTGGTTGAAAAAAATGTATGAGAACAGCTGCTACACTAGAATGATCAGGGATGGGGGACAAGGCGGGATGGGAGTGTTGTTTTGTTTTAAAGAAGTTAGGCTAGTTCACTAACCACAAGCATATAAAGTGCATAGCCCTAGCCATTTCTGAGCTGTGGGCAGTTTTTAATCAAAACGGTACACTGTAGGTGGAAGGACTTAAACCTAACAAACCTCTGAAGTAAGACTAAAAACAAGGCATAAGGCTTCAGTTGTAGAAGGCTTTCCCCACACACACATTACACAGACAGTGCAGATAAAAAAAACAGAAAAATAACAAATTATTACCTGGTCTTCAATTGATTTATGATCCGTTTCCTGCAGCCACGAGCCAAGAAGAACACTATCATCATAATGACAGAGAGACCTTAGGAGTGATGTTGTTGTATTAGCAGAGTTGTCAGTCAAAGTAAATTCTGCTACCAACTCTCGAAGAAGTGCATTAAATGATCCTAAAAGGACAGACATTAAAAAGAATCATTGCTGCTTCTCATCCAAGACATTTCAGCTAGAGATCAGAAGTCACAAATCAAAGCATGTACCATTACCTCAATTTTACAGGTAGCAAACAGACAGAGAAGTAAACCTGACCAGACTGGAGTTGAGAGCAAGGCTTTAAACAGAACTCTGGGCTCCCAATTCCCAAATCAATGTTCTAAGCAACAGAACAGGCCATCCCTTCTCAGGATGACACTCCAGATTTTGAAAAAATTTGCTCATTCACATGATCATGTAAATTTAATGAATTAACAAAAAACAAACAAAAACCAAAAAGTTAATTGGTCAGATTATGTGACTGTGCATGGCGATTTAATAATAATAGGATAAATCTGTCTAATATATCAAATCAGGTAAAAAAAAGACACCACCAGAAACCAAAACTAAATCTTCATTCTCACATCTGCCCTTTGAATACACTAAGAAATTATGTTCTCTATCTTTTAATTAACAATGACATAAACCACCAAAATTGCATTTCAGAACATGATCTCCATACCTCTCAATCCTATAAACAGGACTGTAACTTTTATAGTCTGTAATATTTTGCAATATTCTACTTGGTAGTTATACTGTCAAGATGACATACAAAAGATGAGGAATATACTACAAGACTCTTGAAGATTCCTAGTACTCTACTTTGAATCTTGTATCTGTTTCAAAGGCAAGCACCAAAAATATACCAAAAGGAGTAAGTGGAATTTTTACTTTAATAAAAATTGTTAAAAATTTATGTACCTTCATATGTTTTTGGAGGTAATAAAGCCAATATATCATAAAGTCTTAAACGGACCATAGCTGCACTAGCTTTGAGATGAGCTCCATGGGCTTTAATTACTGATGGAATGCTATAGAATCAAGAGAGAAAAAGAGACAGCCAGACATACTGCAGTTAATGAACAGAGTATTTTTGGATATATCCCTTGCTTTTCACAAGGTATCTGTCTAGCCAAGACAAGATGACAGTGTTTCAGAGGTCTACTCAGAGCAGCATTACTCAAATTACCAATACATTCTCAGACGTAATTGTACTGAGCAAACTTTATCTTTTTTTTAAATGCACACTGCTGTAAATCAGTGACATGTACCTCCTCAGAAGAAACTCCTATCTTTAATCAAGGGGGAAGGGACCAAACCATAAAATCCAACCCAAAACTGTGTTTTTTCTTTTATTCTGTAAAATGTTTAAAGTCTTCATTAGTATATTTCGTAAGAGAAGTGTTTTATTGATTAACATCTAATATATCAGTATCTTGGCTTTCTTATTTCTTGCACAAGCGTAAGCAAACCATGAATTCAAAAGCTCACTGAACTGGTAATCCAAAACACAATTAACGAAAGTTACGACAGTAAGCCCTTCAGCACAGGCTACGCAACAATATGCTTTTACAAAGCTAAGGACCATAAGTACAATGCTCGAAAAGTTTTTTTCAACACAGACAAGCAGCAACAGAGCAGTACTAGATCAGAATATGAATTAAAACAAATGTTCCACTATTTCAGGTCCAGGAAAAGACAAAAGTGAATAAAGAGCAAAAGCTGCCTACTTACTGCGACATCATTGTCATGGCACATTCTATGGGTGTCATCAATTTTCTGATCACATCCTCAGTAAGGAGCTCAGGACAATGAGCAACAAAACTTCTCATAGCTAGTAACAAAATAGTTTAAATTAAAATTTTAGTGAGACAAACGAATATAAAGCCTATGCAAGATACAGGTCCTAAGAGAACATCAAATAGCAAAAATGTTTATTGAAAGACTGTGTGACGTTCATAAAGCTATAAGCCAAAACCAGGCCACATTGATGAAAATCTGACACATCCTATTCATTTTCAAAGAAAGCAGGGAAGTTACGAGAGTTGTCTCTATAATACTTGGGATCACGTTTTGGTTTACTGCGCACTTACAATCTTGAATTTTGAAATTCTTACCGCACAGAGCTCCAGCACGGCCTTCCAGTGTTACTTGCCAGGTAAAAGAATCTCCTCTCACCTTCTCTGCTTCCAACTCCTTCAGAGAACGTGGAAACACGTTTCGCCACAGCAGCAACATCTTAGGCAGATGATACCGAACAACAGAAGGACCTATGCAAAAAAAAAGAAGAGACAGTATAATAAAAACTTGTATTTAATTAAGCATGAAAAATCTGCCATAAAGGCTTTTGCTCTTTAAGCTATTTTTCTCTTACTTCACTTATCTTCCTTATCTCTCTACTTGAACAACGGAACACAAAGGAAATTCTCTCATTTCCAGGTTGAAAGTCTCGCAAATAAATAGTATAGGTAAGTCTGTCTGTTGATACCAGTACTAAACATAGGTGATAGGCAATTCTACGCATTATCATGTAATATGTAACCACTGCCAACTCTTTTTACCATCTTTTCATTCTGACTTCTAATTTTTTTTATATTACTATTTTGGAGGCAAGCTATCCTAACTTGTTCATAAAATGAGTAGAAAAATAACTGACAGTTACTGATTATGCAACTAGTTTAATGCTCAAGTTTAAAGAAAACTTCAAAAAAAGCCCCAGAAGATCCAGTGCAAGTGCATTAAAAATATACTGGAGAAAAGACAACCAGAATAGTGCTACACTGTTACAAAAAACATGACAAATCAGCTGGCAAAAAAGGGACAATTTAGAGAAGCAAGATGAAACACTAAACAGTATTTGCTGAGAGATCGAAATACTGCAGAATGCATCAGAACTTTATCATATTTTCCACATAAAAAAATCCCAAACGAAAAAAACCAGACAAAAACCAAAGCAAACACTATTGTTGCAAAACTCAAGAGTATACTTACAACCTCTCAAAATATAGCTTCTGGTATTTCTGTAATGGCGGATATGAACATGAGGCTGGCAACTCAGACAACTGAATGACTTTTAAACTGGCAACGTTTCTCATCAGTAATCAGTACTGCTGCCCATCCCAGAGGCACACATACAACTTGTTGGAATTTTTTTTAGGTAAGACACCTTCTACTATCCTTCAGCTTACATAAACACTAATATTTCCTTTCTCCACAGCATAAACAACACTGCTGAAATAAATGCACTAACACTCTGATTCCCTTGGTATGCTAGATACTAGACTGATTATATGTAGAGATCATTTGCCCCAGTGGAAAATCAGAAAAGTTGGACAAGCATTAAAACAAAAAACAACTGTTTTTTACAAACCTAAAGTCATAAGTGCTCCAAGTAAAAGCCACCCAGCTTGAGTCCGCTGCAAGGAGAGTCTGCTGTTTTGTGCAGCAGTTCGTAGCAGATCCTCAGCAATACTGACCACCATCTGCACCAATGACAAAAACCAATGGATTTTAAAAATACAAATTAAGCCACTGCAAGCTATTGCTACACATCAACACTTACAGACTATATTTAAAAATATTCTCAAATCATTTAAATTGACATTCTATAAAGAATGAATGCAGATAACTTTTAATGCAGATGATTACTATTAGGTATGTGACAATACAGACAATAATATTCTCTTCAGCAATTATTCATTAATATGCCAAACAAGAATGCAAATTTCAAAGAGAGAGGGGAAAAAGCTGGTAAATATTGCGAGTGAAATACTGTAAGCACACACTCTGGCCATTGCTCTCTTGCTAGGCACAAGTTCAATTTCAATAAAATCGTTACCATGTCACATTTTGCAAAGGTATTACTTCTAGACAAAAAGGTATCTTTTAGTACACTCACGGATGAAACACTCATTATCTCACCTTTCCTTTGGCATGAGGAATACCTAAGGGACACTGATGCACACCACCTAACAAAGCAGCCATTGCAAAACTGTAGCCACTAACAGCTTCAGGGGAAGTCTTCAGATTGTTGAGCCTTTCTGCACATCTATCTAAAAATGGAGTCAACTGAAAAGGCAATGCCACAGCTACACACCGCAAGCACCACGCAGCAGCAAGTCGAGCAGCCATGCTGGGATGAAGAAGAACTGAAGTTACTGTCTCCAACAGACCTAGAGAAAAGACAGGTTACAGTCTTAAAGTTATGATGTGTTTTTAAATATATGTAGACAAGTAAACTGAATCAATATTAGACAAGCAACATCAAAGTTAAGAATGTTAGAATTAAAGTACTTGCATTTTATGACTTTGCCTTTTTCTTTAAGGAAAGGCAGACGTCTTATTAGCATTATCCTGCTGCACACCAGGTTTTACCAGCATAGCTAGAGCTGAAAGAGCTATAGCACTGACTTCTACTACTTGAACAACTGAAAAAATGCAGTAACCCTAAGGAAACAGGCACTGGATGAGATGATTCCTAGAATCTGCCCATCTTTTACACAGACTGACAATAACAGAGCAACACTAAAACTGATTTTTGGTTTTGTTTCACACTGTAGACAAGCACATGTTATAGATGTCACTGGCTGCTGTACTCTGCTTTTGACACAGTGTTATCTCCCGTGCGCTGTTACTATCCTTCTACACTTTCCAAACCTCCATGCCTAGCTAACCTTGACTTCTGTGAGCTCTTCAGTCCAAACCGTCTCCACACCAACACCTTCCTTAGTCTAGACCTCTAACTTTACAAACTCCTACTTCAAAGCCCCCGCTGCTGCCTTATCTCATGCTTTCTTTGTAGCTAGTAAACAACTTCTACATTGTTACTTTATAGCAGCTAGCAGAGACAACACTGAGATACAGTCCCCTCTATTCTTAGAAGGCACAGCAGGCAGAAGGAATAAATATGAGCAGTGTCTTCCTCACCCCACAGCTAGAGCAAAATCAGTATGAGAAGAATGTCATTTGCATCAAGACAACAATCTAAATAACGAAATGCCTAAAGGAGCTTGCACTTCCATTGGAAAAAACACAGGCATCCACAAACTGAAAACACTGGAAACTGCAACACTACAGTACAAACGTGAATACAAATGTCAAAACAAACAAGAAAATCCCACACAAACTCCAGTCAACTTAAGCCAAATAACAAGCTTTTTAAAATGGGACTATGCACACCTTCATCTTCTGAAAAAATACCCTTACCTTCCCCACAAAAATTTGGTTTCTGAAGACAACGCAGCTTTCCAGGAGCAAATATTGCTGACCTTACATTGTTTTGCTATATATTTCCTATAAAACTGTTACTGGAAACAAACTGATGCTAAAAATCACTTTATAACTTTACTCATCCTAAAAAACAACTTCACTTTGATCAAAATAATTGCTTAATACTTTGTCAAACTTGAACTAAAGTTAGGGTACTAAATGCAATGAGCTGGACAAACTTAGCTACCTGGAGTACTACTGGGAGTGCCAGTTTTGTTAAATTTTTTCTTACATATTCAATAATTATTTAACTAGATTTAATGATATTTCATATTCATTGCTCAAAAGACTCATTTAATCTATTAAATTTATTTGCGTACCAATGGAAGGTTCTTGAATAAGAGGAGATGCAGTGGCATTCAGACTCTGAACCAGACTACCCAGTTCCTGGAGGGCACAAACCATTACGTGCTGGCTTGCAGCTACATCAGCAGCTCCAGATTTGTTTTCACTGTTAGCATCATTCACTACTGCTTCTGCAGAAAACAAAACAAAAGTATCTTGCTTAACCATTTGAGTCACACCTGAACATATAGAGGGTAGAAATGGACAGTTTTGACATCAACTCTATATTAAAACAAAACCACACAAGTTTGGTCATAGTGTGAACTCACAAAGCAAATGCATTCTGAGGAGAACTAGTTTAACAGCTATCAGTCAAACACATTCATGCAAAGACCATGAAAAACAGATGCCCAGGATGTGGCTGACTTTCTGGGCTGCAAGCACACCTTGCCAGGTCATGTTGAGCTTTTCATCAACCAACACCCCCACGTTCTTCTCAGCAGGGCTGTTCTCCATCTATTCTCCACCCAGCCTCTATTTGTGCTTGAGATTGCCCTGACCCACGTGCAGGACCTTGCACTTGGCCTTGTTAAACTGCATGAGGTTCGCATGGGCCCACTTCTCAAGCCTGTCAAGGTCCCTCTGGATGGCATCCCTTCACTCCAGTGTGTCGACCGCACCACACAGCTTCGTGTCATTGGCAAACTTGCTGAGAGTACACTCAATCCCACTGTCCGTGTCACCAACAAAGATGTTAAACAGCACCAGTCCCAACACCCTGAGGGTCCAATTCCCTGAGGGATGCCACTTGTCACTGGTCTCCACCTGGACATCAAGCCATTGACCACAACTCTTTGAGTGCCACCATCCAGCTAATTCCTTATCCACCAAGTGGTCCGTCTGTCAAATCCATGTCTCTCCAATTTAGAGACAAGGATGCCGTGCAGGACAGCGTCAAATGCTTTGCACAAGCCCAAGGAGATGATGTCAGTTGCTCTTCCCTTATCCACCAACACTGTAACCCCATTGTAGAAGGCCACAAAATTTGCCAAGCATGGTTAGCCCTTAGTAAATCCATGCTGGCTGCCACGGACCACCTCCTTCTTTTCCATGTACCTTTGCATAGTTTCCAGAAGGATCTGTTCCATGATCTTGCCAGGCACAAAGGTGAGACTGGTTGGCCTGTAGTTCCCCAGGTCTTCCTTTTTTCCCTTTTTAAAAATAGGGGTTATGTTTCCCCTTCTCCAGCCAGTGGGAACTTCACCAGACTGCCACAACTTCTCAAATATGACAGATGGTGGCTTAGCAACTTCCTCCACCAGTTCCCTCAGGACCTGCAGACGCATCTCATCGGGTCCCATGGACTTGTGCACCTTCAGGTCCCTTGGATGGTCTCAAACTTGATCTTCTCCTACAGTGGGCAGTTCTTCATTCTCCCAGTCCTTGCCTTTGCCTTCTGCAACTTGGGCGGTGTCGCTTAAGCACTTGACAGTGAAGATCGAGGCAAAAAAAGTCACTGAGTACCTCAGCCTTCTCTGTATCCTGAGTAACCAGGTCTCCCATTTCCTTTTGGAGAGGGCCCACATTTTCCCTAGTCTTCCTTTTATCACTTAGGTACCTACAGAAACTTTTCTTGTGGCCCCTGACGTCCCTGGCCAGACGTAACTCTATCGGGGCTTTACCTTTCCTAACCTGATCCCTGGCTGCTCAGACAATTTATCTGTATTCCTCCCAGGCTACCTGTCCTTGATCCCACCCTCTGTAGGCTTCCTTTTTGTGTTTGAGTTTGTCCAGGAGCTCCTTGTTCATCCATGCAGGCCTCCTGGTGTTTTTGCTTGACTTCCTCTTCATTGGGATGCATCGCTTCTGAGCTTGAAGGAGATGATCCTTGAATATCAACCAACTTTCTTGGGCCCCTCTTCCCTCCAGGGATTTATACCTTGTTACTCTAACAAGCAGAAGAGGCCAAATCTGCTCTCCTGAAGTCCAGAGTAGTGAGCTTGCTGTGCACCCTCCTCAGTGCCTTAAGGATCTTAAACACCACCATTTCCTGGCCATTGCAGCCAAGGCTGTCCTTGAGCTCCACATTCCCTGCCAGACCCTCCTTGTTGGTGAGAACAAGGTCCAGCATAGCACTTCTCCTCGGCTCCTCTATCACTTGGAGAAGTAAGTTATCATGAACACATTTCAGGAACCTCCTGGATTGCTTATGCCCTGCTGTGCTGTCTCTCCAACAGGTATCACTGGGGTGGCTGAAGTCCCCCATGAGGACCAGGGCTTGTGAAGATGAGGCTGCTCCTCTCTGTCTATGGAGGACTTCATTCGCTCAGTCTTCCTGGTGGGGTGGCCTGTAGCAGACCCCCACTATAATGTCACCTCTGCTTGCCCTCCCTTTAATCCTGACCCATAAGTTTAAAGTACTGTTTAACTCAAATTAGATGGCAGCAGAAAAGCAGAAGAAACAGATGTTTGGTAAATGCATTGCTGTGCAGTTCCAGTTTACTTTCTCAATGTCTAGCTCGAATTAACTCCTTTCATAAGAAACAAATGCCAACACAGTTTTGTGTGTATCTCAGTGATTACACAGTCTGCAAGGTTCTGCAAAAGAGCTACTTTTATCTTCTCTAATTCCAGTCTTCATATTACATCCTTATTTGTTACCTCTAAAATCCAATTGGGTATCAGTATGGATATTAGTGGGGGATGCACAAGGACCTACAAGATCCTGACCTACAAGATCTTCAACACTGGTAGTAAAGAACTCTGTGCGACTTTTAGTATGACCTATCCCAAGACAGATTGCAAATGCACACTTTTTTCCCCACTTCCACTCTACGCAAATGCAATGTCAAAAGCCATCATAGGATAACAAGCTAGTTTTACACAATCACTTTTCAAGTAGAACTTACATTTTGGATATTGTATTTCAAACAGAAGCCAGCTGAATTATCTTTTAGCATAACAACAAAATTACTCCTCACAGTAGAAGCAAGCTGAAAAATGGCTGACCCAGAATAATGACAGTAACTTTCAACAGGTCTCAAATAAAGAAAAATGATTCTCACCCACTGCCTTCATTTGTTTACCAATGGCTTGACATATATCTTTGGCAGCTGCTATCTGTGCTTTCTCCCCAAGCAAGCTGCCCACAGTTGCTCTCAGGATAAAGGACACACATCTTCGAGAGTAAACTGCCTCCACATGGGTCTGAGTTGCACGAGGATGGGAGACCAGATCAAGTACATGCGACAAAAACGTAGCGAAGTTCCGCTCCAACCACTGACCTCCTAATGTTGTAACAAAGACAACGTAGGCCTGCAAATTCAGAAGTTACATACAGATCCAATTAAAACAGAAATGAAAGACTATATTCAGTCACCAAAGACTAAAGACTACAGTTATGCTCATGCATGATGCAGCACAGTAGCAACACCAGCTAGTAATAAGTAACCCTAATGAGGCTAAGCAGGATGAATCAATCCATTAGCCACGTCTTTTTTGTTGAAGCAAACCTGTTTCCAGTGCCAAAAGTAGCTCCTATGCTGTTACCTATACTATGAAGTGTAAACTACTGTTTGGATGACAGCAAGAAAACCCAGTGCCTTGCTCTAAATGTGTCTCTTTTTTTAAAATTTTAAGAACATAATGTCAATAACAGCAGCAACATCAATGTGTTCTTAATTCACAAGGAAGACCAGGCATTTTTGCCAAGTTCACCTGAAAAAGACTGAGAAAAATAAAAGGGTTTCACAAAATACCCTATGATCAAAAAAATTTGGACTCTGGAAAGTTACTGCAGCTTAGTGAAATATATGTCAGAGTGAGAATGCCTGAATTTGAAGAGATGCTGCCACCTTTCTCTATCAGACAGGTGGAGCTTCCACATTCAGCAGATTTCACCTACTCAAGAGAGACATATGGAGAGAAGGAACAAATCAGGGCAGCAAACTTTATCCAACAACCGAAAAGAGAGCCAGCACACACAAAAATGACAAAAGTGCATCCTCTCCAAAAAGAAATAAAATTTAAATAGGGAGCTAAAGTCTTTAATATATTAAGTTGTCAAATATTTTTGTGAGCTAATCCTACTGATCAAATAAGCTTTCATTAGCACATATTTTAATCTATTGTTATTGCACATCAGTAATAAAAGAAAGTAGCTTAGGTGAGTAACATTCACATACACATCTCTCAGAATAGGTGAGTCAAACCAGGCTTGTAAACAAATAAAGAACGCAAGTGTGTATTTTTCCTACTAAAAAGATTACAGTTATATATAAATAGTACTTTATTAAAAAAAAAAAAAATCACAAACCTGGGTAACACCAACTCGCACTTCCCTATTGACAGATCCTCCTACTTTTAACATCTCTCCACCACTCTTCAGGAAACCAGATCCTCCTCGCAGAAATCCAGTGGCCATGAGCTCCAAGACCTCCTCAAGTGTGGCTCTCTTCACATTCTGTCGCATCACTTTTGCAAAAGAAGAGTAATCATTTAATCCCCAAGTTCCAACCAATACAAACAATCATCCTGCAACTAGATTTATCCATTGGAAACTGTCTTACAAACATAAATCCAGCTAACAGATAACAGCTTGTTTTCATGCTTAAAAAATAAGCTACTTTTCCCAGGTGATTTTTGATAGTTTGCTCTCTCTTTCTTTGTATGATTACAACAGGCAATCTGCACTCTTTACTCTTTTCAGGTTAGAGTTTATGAAACCAAACAACCCAACTGCAAGCTTCCATCTACCAGAACAATAATGTATTGTGCAAGGCCGTCACGTAACATGGTGCTGAAGGTGCAGTTTGTCCCTTGGAAATGGAATCCAGAAGGACTGTACCTGTTGCTTGTTTTGGTATCAGTGCTGTAGCCATGACTGTCCCCAAAAGCTTTGACACTGCAACTCGCACACCATAGTTTGAGTTTTCCAGAGCTTTAAAGCACAGTGTTGCAACATTCTCTAGTTCAGCTGTCCACATAAACACTGCTTCATTCTGTAATTCCAGCAGACACTGTAAGAAAAAAGAGACTTGCTGAGCACCGATGGGAGACCATTCTTATCTTCTAAGTATCAGTGTAATTGTCAGGTTTATTCAGCAAATATTTTATTACGAACTGGTGAGAAACACACCCACCTTAGCCACCGCACATCGTACAGCCATAGATCTGTCCGTCAACAGAGATCGGGCATTCTTATAAATATCACGGTGACAAGAAGCTGCTGCTCCTCCAAGTCCATTTAGGACTTTCTGTAAACTCATCAGAATTTCACTGCGGCCCTGAGACTGCACACAAAGAAAAAAAATTTATGCAAAAATGTGGAAACAGTACTTAAGAGCAAGGTACATAATTCTGCATTTTCCTGCTTCTGTGCAGGAATACTTTTGGAAACGTTGATAATATAGTTCACTGAAGTCATATACAACTGATACCTAGCTGGTTTTAGACAGCAGTAAGCACTATACACAGCTTTACTAAAACTGCCTCAGTTGTCATGTAAATTTAGGTGAGCCCAGGCAATCCAACACATTTGCCCTAGACCAGATAGTTCTGTCCTGCCCCACCATTTATCTTCTACAGCCTTGAGAAAAAAGAAAAAACAGTTGATACAAGAGAATATGAAGCCCAGGTAGTCAACAGCTTCCTACTATACCTGCACACAGGCAGGAATTTACAGTTGGAGGGCACAGAAAAAAAAAGAAGGAAAAAAAAAAAATCGCACATGTATGACAACACAGATGAAGAAAACAGCTGCCAGGACAAGACCCAGACAATCCCTCACACAAGTTGGAAGTACTCGTTCCAACTTGTCATTGATGTCAAGAAAGAGAAAAAAAACAACCAACCAAACACCAAAACAAAACAAAACAACCCCAAACCAGACAAAAACCCAACAGAGCTATTTGCATTGAATTAGACCCACAAACAGCCCAGGACACATCCTCTCAATATTATGATACACTCTGTCTTTTCAGGGCACAACATATCCTGCTCACATGCCAAATAACATGTTTGTTGCAAACCTTAAGTATTTGTTATTCATTCTTAAACAACTGAATGTTTATTCAAGGTACACCAGCAGAAATCCTAACACAGTAGTTAGAAAACCACTTTACAATTTTCATTATTGGTGCCACTATGAAGCAACTACGACAGTATTCATATGACAAAACTCTATGCTCTCTGCAGGAAAAATACATGCACATGTTTAACTCGATACTAAGTGATTTGCATTTTTCTACATAGAAAGCAAACAATTCAGGCATTTTGGCAAACACCTTCGGCAGAAGCACGTTTCAGTTTAAATGGAATCAAGACCACATATATAAAATAATCTGAAACTTACCTCTGCACTTTTCAGAGACTTTAAAAGATTATTCACTGTTTCCGGAAAAGAACTACCCAGCATTCTGCCCATCTTTTCATAAAATGCTCCAACACATGCCACAGCAGCCCTATGAAAAAAGGCATGAAATCGGTGTACTCTTTTTTCTGTATCATCTAAATGAAGACAAATATTTAAATAGAAATATGTTTTATGTAATCATCGATGAATAAAAAACTATTTATTATCCACTAGTTATCCTGGCTGTTTAACACAGTGCATTTAAATCACTTTTTTGTTTACAAAAACAAAGTAACAGAAAAGTTATTTGCTTCTAAGAACATAAATGTAAAGGATATTATTACAGGATCTATACATACAGTGAGAAATTCTGGAGAAGATAAGTATATGTTGAAATCTCAGCTAGAATAGGGTTCTGTATTTCAAGAAACTGTCTCTTTTCCAAGCACCTACAAGACAACTCCTACCCTTTAATACCTCCTAACACTTTTTTTTATGGATACTGAGGTGTTTTGTTTTTTCTCCCCACACACCTTAAAATGCATAAATTATTGCATAACACAAGAAAATTTCTAGGCACTGTAAAAATCACTGGATCCATAAACAGTTACATACATGTTTTCCTTGCCCTGACATTTGAGATGAGGAATATCTTAAGTAACACCATACTGCAGTTTTACACCAAATTGCTTCAGTACAGTCACAGACGCAGCTCCTGAAAACATGCATTTCTTCATCACAAAGGAACGAGGCTTTTTTAAAACCTGAAATTCTTGGGTAAATGACTTTTTAGCAAAGCTATTTGCTACAAACTCATTACAGCCTACCCCTTAACAGGCATGTCTCCTACACAATTCTTCTACAGAAACATTAAAAACTGAAGTTTGAAATCATACAGTAAAAAGCCTTCTGGACTCCCACATGAGGCGGCAGCATAAATTTCAGAGCATGTTATAGTACAAAACCCTTCCCACTTACACAGGTTCCCCACAAAGTTGCAACAGCTTCAAATAAAATACTGTCAAAAGGACAATATCTGCCCAAACTATTTCAGATTTTATTGTTAAATCCGATTGTTAGAACATCTGAAGGAAAGCCCAAATTTGGGTTCACTAGACACTGCAAACAGATGAAGCAGTATGTGTGGAAGAGTCCTAGAAGCAGTTTCAGCAGATGCTGTTTGCAGCATTTACCAAATTCCTACCAGTGAGACTGCTTCTATATATAAAGACAAACTGGATCACACATAATGCACACAAACATCCAAGTATATAGACTCTGAGAAACCTGTGCGGGGTATCACAGTAGAAGAATATACAGGCAATGCTTGAACAGAAAAAAAAAAAACTTGAACATTTGGTTAAAATTCTCTTGGCATAGATAATGCTCGTTTGACAATCTGCAGGTTCCATCTTAAATGGGGTACCTGAGCACAGTCAGCAATAATCCCACCAGTGGAATTTCTTCACTGCATTACTTCATCAACCGTTATCCTCTCCATGACATAAGTGTGCAAAGAAACCTAAGATACTCCCTTGCCTAGAAGAAAGCATCTCACTTGGGAGATAGCCATGTATGCATCACCTTTGAGTCCTGCCCTCCACAATCTCAATCTTGCTCTTTTCTCTGCTATATCAAGCATGTGTAAACTCCAACTAAGCATGAAAAATATAAGTAAACATAACATGTAAATATACAGGCAGATTCTTCTGTAATATTCAGGACCACTTTGCTTAAAAATCATTCCATTTTTTGTAATAATATTAAACATACAGTTTCGTGGGCAGGTAGGCTGCAGTATCATCTTTGCTCTTGATGATGTCATTACATTTGTCAAGCGTCTGAAAAACAGTAAATGTGTCTCCAATGCTGTAGAGAGCGGCAAGATTTTTTGCCAGTAGTTTTCGCGTAGGTGGCCCAGGAGAACTGCTGATGAGTCCTGTCAGCTGTTCTACTAGTTTCTTTTGTTTCTCCTTGACATCTGTCTGTTAGGGGACCAAAAATAAATAAAATAAGAATAGTAATTTAATCCTGTGTCTTGCATCCAACACCCACAAAAACCTACAAGAGTGAAGTAAATCTTACACCACTCCCACTTGTAGGTAATTCAGCAAATTACTTGACTCACAGAGTCTTGAGATGCATTCAATACTAGCAGAGACAAATGTTAAATATTCAGAATTAGCTGTTAACCTATTTAATTTTCACTTTTTAAAAATACTTACTAAAAACACAGTAATACCTGCCTAGAGCATCTTTTAATCCTCTTTCCCCCCCAAGAATCCCTACTCTGCAAGGGAAGGTTCTGCTGTCCAAATATTTACAACAGCGGAGAACTCAAACCAAGCTATGTGTTATATAACAGTGATACTGACCACCTACAATTGAATACTTAAAAGCTAAAAACTACTACAGAGGCTCTTCAGGTTGAATCTGAAATCATACAGTTATCACCTGGCTGTTACCTGCCAACTTTCTCTAGCATGAAATGAATACAAATGTTTTTGAGAGAAGGGGGAAAAAATATTAAATTACCTTGTTAGCAGCTACCAGCACTTTATCCAAAAATCTTAACCACTCAAAGATAAAGACTGGTCTCTTTGCTTCTGTGATTTGAGCTAATGCTTCCTCGTTCAGTAACAAACTATGAGCCAGCTCCATAACTGGTTAAATTCTGGTTTTATTGTAAACATGTGTAGCAACTCTAAAATAAAAATGTAAGTGTTAGTGTGAAGTATACAACAGTACAAAGCTTTGAAAGTCAAATGAAAATATGAAGATGAAATCTATACATTACAGTATCATGGATCCAGCCTGCTTATGCTTGTCTTAGCTAAGCAGGCTCACGTATTTACAAAAGTACATCCATTAGTATTTCAGGAAACAGAGTTGTTAATCGTAAAAGGAGCACCTACAGGCAACTTCAGGGTGCTAGAAAAATATACTGAAGTCCCTCTTCAAAGAAAAACAACACACAAAAGAGATAAAGGAGTAATTTCACTGTCTCCACTTACAAAAAACAGAACAAAGATTGCCCCTATTCAAGACCTTTGACCACATCCCCAAAGCTTGGGCATGAACCTGGCCATCTTCTCAACACCTTCAACAGACAAGGTGAGAGGGAGATGAGCCTATCACAAGTAGGATTTTCCACCCATCACAAATTTGAGAGAGGCAGGAACAGTGACGGCATTTGGCATCACTGATCTAAGACTTCCCAGACCTCGCTGGCCTTGCTGGACAAATAAGCTCTCTGAAACCCAGCAAGCCTTATGTGTGACAGCCTGGAATACGAGATCCTGCTCAAACTGTGGATGTGGGGTAACAGCAAAGCACTACCAAATGCACACAATCGTTAAAAACAAACACTCTGCAAACAACTTAACTTTAGCAAACCACATTTAAACAAAGTATAGCTGTTTAATGCAGAACAGCTAGAAAAAAACACCCAAACTTAACTAAAACTCACAAAGCAAAGCCAACCATCTTCAACAAAAAGAAACTCAAAAAGCAAAACAATACAACCCCAAAACGTGAATGCAGTGATGCCTAGACTAGGATCTTGGGCAAAACAGAAAAAACAAAGCAACTAAGGAGTATTATGTAAGACATCATCTTTCAACAGCTGCACCGTTCCACTTGTGCTCTCAAGTGCTCACAGCTGCTTCCTCATTCATGGCCGAACCCAACAAACTTTTTAAGTTTAATATTTTTCACTGCATCTGTCTCCAGCAACAGATCAGCAAAGGTGATGTAAGTCATGTATGCAAGCACATACAGCCCTCCCACTGACACCTCTTCAAGGCCTTCTGGCTTTTTTTTTTTTTCCCTCGAGTTATAAAGAACTAAGGTGGTACTGCCTGCCAATAATGCACAGACACATTGCCTCAAAACACCTTTACATGAGAGCAAAGTGATGAATGACAGCACTATTGACTCTTTGGATATCACCCCAGAGATTTACACTGCTCGTCACACCTGCACGCAGCACAGCAGTACCACAGCACCATATGACAGCACAGCTTATTACTCCTTTTCCTCCATGGATAAAAGGTTTAGTTTTTCCTCTAGCCTTTAGAGCTATGAACCCTTTATAAGCCTTCCACACACTCCCTTACCGCTTCATCTAAGTTTAGGAAACACAAGCTCTGACATACCAAACCTGCACATACATTCATCTGTGCCACTGAAGCACAAGGGATCTGCTACAAGAACAATTACACAAACATTCAGCTAACTGAAGGCTCCAAGTCTAACATACAGCTATGCCAGCCAGCAATCCAAAGCTCACCTACATTGGCCAAAGGTTTGCTCCAAAACTCAGTGAAAAACGTTTGCCAAGTTCTACTGATTCTGGCAAGGGCTGGGGCTTACCGTGCATGTTACAAATAATAAACACACCATTATCTCCCACAGGACACAGAGCAAAAGCCTACTACAGTCAACCAGCATCCAGTAAGTTAGGCTGAAGCATTATAGAGATTATAAAACATTCTGATGTACCAAGAGTTCCTTTCTATTCTCCATCTATTTCTATAGTCTAAATCAACTATTTAGATCTTCATCATACATGCTCTTCAGTGGACTGAGAAAGCTGAAAAATGGGCAAGTTTCGGAGAAGTGACATCCTCCCGAAGACCTGTATCAGGTGAAAAGGCTTCTGTGCCTGGGTCCTTCTACCCGTATCGGTTACTTTAATAAGCTGCAGCACCTCTCCCCAGGCATCTTGCCTGGTTCAAGAACGCCGCAAGAAGACATGTCGCAAGACCGCATTACGGAGCTAGCCATGTACCAGCTCCTCAGCAAAGGAACAGTGCTGCTCTCCATACACGCCCCCCGCCCCGCAGGCCAAGGCCGCCGCCTCTCGCGGGGCAGCAGCG